>NC_069501.1:251243170-251350670 GCF_027579735.1 Bombina bombina | reverse complement strand
CTGCTACCTATCGCTGCGTGACTTACCCCCCTTCACTGCGCTAGGTTCTCATGCCGTGTCTGAGTGCATGAGAACGAGGCTCCCATTGTTGCCCATGGAAGCGCGCTCTCATGAGTGCTAAGCTTCGTTGCAATGCGATTGCGTTAACGCGTTCACATTGCACCTAACTTGTAATACCAGCGCAGGTAAAACTCAGATACCCAATCTTGTTTTATTGAAAACACTGGCGGGTATCCCTCTGACCTGATATGGACCATGCCGCCTTGGCTGTATGATGTGTAGGAGATGATCTTTCTGCTGGTTTGTTTGGTCAGTGGCTGATTTGCTGTTCTTTTCGGTTATGGGACCCAGCTTGTGCGGTTGTACTCCGGGCCGCAGGTGCTCTGTTGTAAGCACAATCATTAGCCAGGTCTACAGCCTCTGCAACTGTTTTGAGCTTTCTGTCCAAAATCCATTATTTGGCCTCAGTAAATGTGAGAGGTTAAAGTATGCAATCGTTTATTATTACCCTGAGTATCATTGTAGGATTTAAAGGAAGGACAGTATTTGGTGGAGAAAAAAGCCATATATTAAAGGTTCTCTAAGATCTTTCCATTTAATATTGATTTTTTATCACTTTTAGTTTTTTTCCCCACTTCCACTATCTCTGTTACTTACAAAGCACTTTCAGGTTAGTTTTCCTTGATGCATCTTGTTTCAGGTAATTCATTAGATTTTTTCATACCTCTGTCAGCTAAATTTGTGTCATGTAGACAATTGACTTTTGTACGAAATGTTCATCTAGATTAGCTTTTAAAACAAACTTACTACTAAGCTGCTTAACAGACAAAAAAAAGTCTAACAAATATAAAGACCATGCATTAAGAGGCCTTGTTGATATGGAGAGGCTGTATTGTCTGTACTTGCGCTGAAAACCTTGATTCCTTATTTTATATTTTATGCCGCTCTGTACAGAGGCCAGCAGCATTCATTATCTGGTTCTGCCAAAATAACTGCACAATACATTCACAGGTCTCCCTTTGTTTTGTTATTAATCTGACCACTGTAGGTTTTTCACAAATGACTAAAAATGTGGGCTGAAACTTGATTTTATAAGCATTTTCATCAGTTGCTCCCTTGCTAAGTCTCTAATTGCTTATAATTACTGTATCGTACATGAGTAGGCGTAATTTTCTGGTAAACTAACCGTTCTGTTCAGTCTCATTATACACAGCTCCAGCAGCTTATAATCAGATTCTGACGTCGCTCATCAATGTTCCATAGAGATAATTTGGCTTTAGTTAACAGTAAATGCACATGGGCTAATCCTTAAAATGTACAACCATTGAATAAGCACAAAATAAATGGAAATACTGTATCCTGAATTGGTCATTTCATAATAGTGAACTAGGAAGAAACATAAGGGGCGAAATTACATATGCAGCGTTGCTCACAAAAGCCGGCGTCGGTTACTTTTCATATTCAGTGCAAGGACTTAAACGGACGAAAATGGAGACATTTTACTCCATTTTCACCTCGCCACACATAGGCAGGAGCAGCAAGCCTTGAGCTGAGTATATGAGCACTGTAACTCCCATGCGCAATATCTGTCAACCGCCATCCCCCCCACTGCAATAACTAAATAAAATGTATTAACCCCTAATCCGCCAACCCCCACATTGCAAAGTACTTACATTTTTTATTAACCCCTAATCCGCCACCCACCCAATACGCAAATGATCTAATTACACTATGAACCTCTAATTCGCCAACCCCCCAGATCGGAAACTAGCTATTAAAAACTATTAGCCCCTTAATTGCCAACCCCCACAACGCAATCTACCTAATTAACCTATTAACCCCTAAACCTCCATCCCCCCACAAAGCAAAGTATTAATCTTATCACTAAGCCCCCTAACCTAACACCCCCTAAGTTCACCCAATTACTTAAAATAAAAAGACTATCTTCTTAAAAAATAAAAATTACCAAAATAAAAAAAAATCATATCTTAAAATGAAAATAAAACATTACATTAAAAAACAAACAAACCTAAGATTTAATTAAAAAATAAAACCTAATATTGCAATATTACAGGGCAACCCTGGACAGCACTTGTTTATTGATGCTGTCCAATCAGCAAGGACAACCCAGGTTGTAAACCAAAAATGGGCCGGCTTCTAAACTTACATTCTTGCTTTTCAAATAAAGTTAGCAAGACAATGAAGAAAAAATATTAGGAGTAAAATAAAGTTGCTTAAAATTGCATGCTCTATCTGAATTATGAAAGAAAAAAATTTGGGTTCAGTGTCCCTTTTAAGGGCAATGCCCATACAAATTTTCCTTAAGGGGCAATGGGTAGATTAGATTTTTTTAAAGTTAGGTCTTTTTTATTTTGGGGGGTTGGGTGAGTGGGGGTTTTACTGTTAGGGGTTAATTTGTATTTTTTGGGTGTAAAAGAGCTATTTTCTTCAGAGGGAAATCCCCTACAAAAGGCCCTTTTAAGGGCTATTAGTATTAGTAGTTCAGTGTTAGATTAGGGGGTGTTTTTATTTTGGGGTGGCTTTTTTGTTTTTATAGGGGTATAAGATAAGGTTTAAAGGGATACTAATTTTTTTTTCTTACATGATTCAGATAGAGCAGGCAATTTTAAGCAACTTATTCTAATTTACTCCTATTATCAATTTTTCTTCATTCTCTTGCTATCTCTTTTTGAAAAATCAGGAGTCTAAGCTAAGGAGTTGGACCATTTTTGGTTCAGGACCCTGGATAGTGCTTGCTGATTGGATGGCTACAATTAGCCACCAATCGGCAAGCGCAACACAGGTGCTGAATCAAAAATCGGCCTGCTCCTTAGCTTAGATTCTTGGTTTTAAAATAAAGATAGCAAGAGAACGAAGAAAAATTGATATAAGTAGTAATTAGAAAGTTGCTTAAAATAGCATGCTCTATCTGAAACAGGAAAAAAAATGGATTTTGTATCCCTTTAAAAAATTTTATTTTGGATAATTTTGATTTTTTTCCTGTAATTTTAGATTTTTTTATTTTTTGTAATATTAGATTTTTTATTTTAATTTAATTTTAAACTTGTTTTATTTTTATTTAAAATTAGGATTTTTTTATTTTGTTAATTTTTAATTTATTTTTAATGACATAGTCCTTTTTATTTTATATAATTAGGGTTAATTTAGGAGGTGTTAGGTTAGGGGCTTAGTGATTAGTTTAATACTTTGCGTTGTGGGGGATGGCAGTTTAGATGTTAATAGGTTAATTAGATAGATTGCGTTGTGGGGTGGTGGTTTAGGGGTTAATACATTTATTTAAAACGTTTACAGGCAATTAAACTTTTTTTTGTTTTTTACTTAGGCGCCAGCAGAGATCATATACTGCTGTAAGTCACTGACGACTCCAGAAATGTCTATTTCGGCACATTTCTGTACCTCGCCGGTTTATCCGACTTACAGCAGTATCTGATCTTCCGGCAACGTATATGTGATTCACCCGGTGTGCAAGGGCTGTTTACATGCCCCTATTTTATTTCACTGTGCCTTATGACTTCATTGCTAGATTTTAGTCATCATATAGTTTTAAAAGGAGCCCATAATTCCCCTTAATACAGTTTTTAATTGGTTAAATTGGGTGCCCAGTTTTGCAGAAGATTGCATTTGACTTATTGCCATCAATACAAAATGGCTCAGTCTCTGAGACTAGGCGCTCACAGGCAGCTGTGTATTTCACCTAATCACCAGAGTGTTGACCGGCCATATACCCGATGTTTTAAGGACCAGGGCAAGATAAATATTTTATATATATATATATATATATATATATATATATATATATATATATATATCCAAACTGTTCCAAATTCAGATGTAACAGGCAGTGTTCCCTCTAAGGCCAGTTTTTTCCGCAGCTCAGCAGTGAAACAGTTAATAACAGCTATCTGGAATACTTCTGTCCGATTCAAGGTAAAGTGTTAAATTCACCAATACTGCATTAATAGAGTGTGAAAGCAACACAATAGCAATGTTTCTAATTGATTGAAATGACTTCAAATAGGAAAATCTTGTAAAAAGCCCAGCAATACTCTATGCACAACTGTTTTAATGGATTCAAATAGACCCATCTGTCTGAAATACCAGGTGCAATTGTATTATTATATAAGCTAAACAAAAGATGAAAAGACTTGTTATTGAAATTGGCGTAAACGTTATACTCTAGATCCATTTACAGTTCTGTACTGTGGGATCATCAACAGTTTATGCATCTCTTTACCCCTATAAATTAGTATCTCAATTCTTCAAGTACAGCTCTTCTATGGATGCCTTCCAAATATTCAACATAGTATGCTTCCAGTTGCTGGAGTTAGTCCAGAGTCCTATTATAAAAAATAAAATAAAAAATCAAGTTTATGAGATCTACACGTGGTATGTGCAGCATGCAGGCAAGTTTCAATCTATTTATTTTGTTCCCTTTCACCACAGTACATTTTACAATATGCAAGTCCATCTGACTTACAGTGATAAGCAGAGTGATATAGTATTCATGCCCTCTTTCCCCAAGTTGAAGAGCTGCACTGAAAAAGAGTGAAGTGTATGGGGAAATCATGTTTTATTATATTAAGTTTTTTATGAATTTACTTACAAAGCACATCTTTTATTTGGGGTACAATGAATATGAATCAATAATACAATTTAAGTACACATACTGATACAGTGGCAATTAAAGGAATATAAAACCCAATTTTTTTCTTTCATCATTCAGATGGAGCAGGCAATTTTAAGCAACTTTCTAATTTACTCCTATTATGAATTTTTCTTTGTTCTCTTGGTATGCTTTGTTGAAGGAGCAGCAATGCACTACTGGTTGCTGACTGAACACATGGGTGAGCCAATGACAATCGGTGTATATATATGCAGCAACCAATCAGCAGCTAGAATCGAGGTTCTTTGCTTCTCCTAAGCTTTCCTAGATAAACCATTCAGCAAATGATAACAAGAGAGGGAAGCAAAATAAATAATAGAAGTAAATTGGAAAGTTGTTTACCATTGTATTCTCTATCTGAATCATGAAAGAAACATTTTGGGTTTCATGTCCCTTTAAGGACACTGCCCTTGTGTAGTCTTACAGTGTAAACTGGCAGAGGGGAAAAAAAGGGCATTATTTAGTGCATGGTAGTTTGAAGATTGGAGAGAATATACTGGACAATACTAGAGACATTAGCAGGCCAGGCTGATGATATCACATTTAAATTAAGTTATAAGCAATCTATAGGAAACATTTGTGTCTCAAAAAAAGACATTTTAAGCTACGCACATTTTCCTTCATATTCTCTTTTTTGGATCTTTCTCATGAAGCTTTCATTTCTTAGTAGAATGGGGGGAAAAAAGATATGGTTCTTATGAAATCTGTAACAACACGTCTATAAACATTTAACCAGTAAAATAATTCATGTCACCTAGATTGGTGATTGGTCATTGATATTGGGAGCATATATTTATTCTCCTTGTCTTTTTACACCAGATATCTCACAAAAAAACTAATACTAAGTTAGTGTTGCATGCACTAGATTTATTCATAGGTATACAGCTGAGAAATATCTAGTATGATCCAGTGATTATTTCTTTCATATAGGTGATAAGAGTCCATGATCCATTACTCCTGGGAATGACCTTTGCTGCCACTAGGAGGCGGCAAAGATTCTCAAACCTCAGAACTCTCTTTAATCCCTCCCACCTCCATGGTAATCAGTCTTGTCTGTGCCTCCGCTGAAGGTAGGTGAAGAATGAAGCTGTGCAAGATTGTTTATTTTATTTTAGGGTTTCCTGGTTAGGACCCTGAAGTTCTTCAGTACTGACATAGTCATGAGGGACATATTTGTAGTATTAGGCGTTAAGCTTATATTTATCCTTTTTATTTAAAAGGATAGACATATTATTTTCTGGCATTTAGTGCAGGAAACTTCCTTTGCACTTTATTTGCCTTTTATTTCTTACTCCAGAATATGCTTGAACATTCTACTGATAACATTCTCAGCACTAGGTTAAAAGCTTTTGAGGTAAGTTTATGTTTAGGATGCTCCATCAGGAATACCCTTGGCCAGCTTATTAGTGATAGCTACATTAGCACATACACTTGAGCTCAGAGGGATATTTAATATTTAATATTTTTTATATATATGTATGTGTCATTATACATTAATGAGTATTAGTTGATATCTGGAATAGCCACCCAGCAGATGTGGTATGGTGGCTCAGCATTGCCAGGTTTGAAATGTTCTTTCTTTGTGTAATATCTGTGTTTGCTAAAAAAAATGCATTGATTAAAAGACCCCCTTTCCCTCCCCCTCCTGGTGCCTGTCATTTCTTGGTACTGTGAGTTAAGGACTTGCAAGCAATGGCTAAAGTGATCCCAAATGAACCCAAGGGCTGTGGTCTTGACAAGACCAGTTTTAATTTAATGTATAGAACGATATTGGCAGAACTTGCCTGGGACAGAATGAGGAAACATTTTAAGGGGGTTCACAGACAAACCTATTGGAAACTTGGTAATATGTACAAAGTGTAGGTATTGAGTTTAATTTATGTCCCATTTTATTTTAAAGAACTGTATCTTTGCATTTATTCTTGTTCTTTTATATGTCTTCTGTTTTTGTAGTTTGGCACTGTGTGACCTGTATTTTTCTTTTGTAATTAAACATATAAATAATCTAATTCTGTCTTTGGACTTTAATATCTCAATTCCTACTCTGTTGAGGCAATTAAATTCACGTTATCTAATTGTTAGTCTTGGAAGTTATTGGGGTTTCCAAGACACCCTTATTCAAAACTCTTGGTGGTGGCAGCATTGTTAATCTGGGGTAGGGTAGGCAGGATTTGGGGTTAATTTAGGCCCTTGTAGCGGTAAAGGTGTAAGGGAACTAGAGGCTAATTGCTATTAACCCCTTCATGCCCACACTTTCCCCGTAGTCACAGCTGGGTGAATAGGCTTAGTTGTCACAGTATGTGTTACTTTTTAGAACCATTTTTTGGCACTTAGTGAGTGTGTTATCGCGCATGCAGGCACAAGGACGTTTTCCGCCTTTTTTGTTTATATAGGTATCCTGGAAGCTACGGTCACTGACTCACTGCTTTTAGTAGCAGTTGGGCTGTTGGTTTTGTTGGTGCTGGTTCCCTTCTCCTCTGAACTTTGTATTTAGCATGAATCACACTGATTCTTTGCAAGCTGGGCTTAAAGGGACAGTCAAGTCCAAAAAGAAAGTTCATGATTTAAATAGGGAATGTAATTTTAAACAACTTCCCAATTCACTTTTATCACTAATTTTGCTTTGCTCTCTTGGTATTCATAGTTGAAAGCTAAACCTAGGAGGTTCATATGCTAATTTCTTAGACTTTGAAGACTGCCTCTAATCTGAATACATTTTGACCACTAGAGGGCATTAGTTAATGTGTTTCATATAGATAACATTGAGCTCATGCACGTAAAGTGACCTAGGAGTGAGCACTGATTGGCTAAAATGCAAGTTTGTCAAAAGAACTGAAATAAAGGGGCAGTCAGCAGAAGCTTAGATACAAGGTATTTACAAAGGTAAAATGTGTATTATTATAACTGTGTTGGTTATGCAAAACTAGGGAATGGGTAATAAAGGGATTATCTTTCTTTTTAAACAACTAAAATTCTGGTGTTGACTGTCTCTTTAATCCAGATTTGGAAGCTATTTCAAATAAACATTTTTATATAATTTATAAATGTGTTTTATGCAAACAGGATGAGGTTCTCCCTCCTGCTCAATTGTATAATGCTTGGTATCAAAAATGTATGCATAGTGAACAACCTATTACATCTTTGGCTTCTAAAAGGATTGCCTCTCATTCTGTCTGTTCTTTACAGGAACAATTGGACCCCCCTTCTTTTCTGAAGGAGTACATCAAGTCCACTATCTGATGGCTGCCTTCCCCCGGCCATGTAAAGGGAAAAGTTCTGATTTGCCTTCTACTAGTGCTGGTATTCCTGAATCTCATAAGTCAGTTATGTTTGAGTGGGAAGTGTTATTTGATAATCATGGAGTTTGTCAGTCTGTTAATACTTATTCATCTCCCTCTGTGTTTTTATTCAAGAGTGATAACGCTCTTTGCTTAAAGGGACACTGAACCCAAATTTTTTCTTTCATGATTCAGATAGAGCATGAAATTTTAAGCAACTTTCTAATTTACTCCTATTATCAAATGTTCTTTATTCTCTTGGTATCTTTATTTGAAATGCAAGAATGTAAGTTTAGATGCCGGCCCAATTTTGGTGAACAACCTAGGTTGTCCTTGCTGATAGGTGGATAAATTCATCCACCAATCAAAAACTGCTGTCCAGAGTACTGAACCAACAAAAAAGCTTAGATGCCTTCTTTTTCAAATAAAGATAGCAAGAGAACGAAGAAACATTGATAATAGGAGTAAATTAGAAAGTTGCTTAAAATTGCATGCTCTATCTGAATCACAAAAGAAAAAATTTGGGTTCAGTGTCCCTTTAAAGAAGTACAGTATTGCTTGCTTTGAAAGTGTCAGATGATACCTCTTCTGGGGAGACTTTTAAGGGTCAGCTAGATACCTATTTTAAATATTAGGGTGAATTGTCTGAATTTAACCTGTTTCTATGGCTGTCTCTAAAATGTGGGCTTAGGATTGGCTTAAGCCTTTAACCCCTTGAGTGCTAAACACTTTCCCACCTGGGTGCTAAAGCTTTTTTTTTTTTTTTAACATTTTTTTAAACATTTTTTTTTAACTTTTTTTTTTCAGATCCCCAAGACTTACACTGTTGGAAAGGTTAAGGCAATTAACTTTCCAACAGTGGGTCTTGGGGGGTCTGTAGCTGCTTAGATGCCTAAGATACAGGCTTCTAAGCAGCATGCTCCCTGCTCCTATAAAGTTGCGCAGTGACGTCACTGCGCATAACTAGAAGCCCCGGCGATGCCTGTCACTATGCAGGCCTGATCGCAGGGGTAGGAGCGGGTGGGAGCCCCCAGATCTCCCACAAGGTGGGAGAGTGCTAGCGACGGCTCAGAGCCGTCGTTGGCACTCAAGGGGTTAAAGGACCCGTAAATACAGTAGATTTGCATAATCAACAAATGCATGATAAAAAGACAAAACATTAGCACTTCAACTTCAAATGTATAGTAGAATTTTTTTTCTGGTAAATTTCAAAATGATTTCTATTTCTACTCCCCCTGTATCATGTGACAGCCATCAGCCAATCATAAAGGCATATACGTATATTCTGTGAATTCTTGCACCTGCTCAGTAGTAGCTGGTGACTCAAAAAGTGTAAATATAAAAGACTGTGCACATTTTGTTAATGAAAGTAAATTGGAAAGTTGTATAAAATTGCAAGCTCTATCTGAATCATGAAAGTTTAATTTGACTTGAGTGTCCCTTTAGGTATTTTAAGTCAGTCTCCCAGATTTAAGAAAATGTATCTTTTTCAGTCTACTAAGTATAAGAATTTTGATAATGTCCCTTATGTGAATGATGCTATTTCTGCCCTAGCTAAAAATAAACTACTCTTCCTATGGAAAATAGTTTTTCTTTTAAAGACACATTATCTAGGAAGCTTGATTCCTCTTTAAGAAAATCTTATCTCCATTCTGGTTATATTTTTAAACATGCTGTTGCTATTGCTGATGTTTCAGCTGCTATCTCTAAATGGTTAGAGAATCTCTCTTCTCAGGTTCTGAATAAGTCTGATAAAGATAACTTCCTAGAGTTTTTAGAGGTACTTAAAGGGCCACTGTAAGTAAATATTTTCTATGCCTGTTACTAACTAACTACCCCAAATACGCTTTTTATCAATAGCATTTCATTAACATATCTCTACCGTATATCAGAAATCTTGTCTGCAAATTTAATTGTTTTCCAAACCCACTCCGTGGGTATCCTTTGCTCTGTACCAATCCGCTTACAATACCTAGGTTTCAAAATGGCGCTTTAAACACAAAGTTATTGGTTTAAGTATTTTGAACACGCAGTGCTGAAAATAGTGGGCAGGATAACGTGATTTAATCGGTGAATAAAAGATATAACTTTTAGAACGTTATGAAACTTCGTTATGGAGAAAATATAGGTCAGTAGGTTTTAATTAATGTTTATTAACTTTAATATGTTAGTTGTTTAGCTTAAAAATTATAACAGAAAGTAATCCTTTAATGTGCTAATGCTTTTGTGGGTGATGCTATTCTTGATATTATTAGAATTAACTCTAAGAATTTGTGTCTTTCTGTTGTTGACAGACATGCTTTATGGCTTAATTCTTGATCTGCTGATGCAGCTTCTAAGAATAAATTACTTTCTCTTCCTTTTCAATAGACTTTTTAACTGGACAAATCATTTCAGCAGCTACTAGGGGCAAGAGTAAGTTTCTTCCACAGGATAAGAAGTTTAAGGGTAAATGTAAAGCTTTTGGTCAATTTTGTTCCTTTCATCAGAACAAGGTGCAAAAATCAGCGGCCTCTTTTCCCAATCAAAGCAGCTCAGGTAAGCCCTGGAGGCTTGGTTCCAATTGGCACAAGTCCAAGCAGTCCATAAAATCCACCTGTACTTCTAAGTCAGCATGAAGGTGCGGCCCATAGTTCAGTATCCCTGGTAGGGGACAGGTTGATGCTTTTTTCAGGATGCATAGTTTGCTTTGTTCCAGACCCTTGGGCTTTAAAATTGTCTCTCAAGGGTATCTAATAGGCTTTAATTCAAAGCCTCTGAGAGATAGATTTTTTTTCTTTCAAAGGTACCAAGGAACACAGTGAAAGCTCAGGTTCTTTTCAATGTTTTTCAGATCTAGAATCTTTAGGGATTTTTGTCCCAGTTCCTTTTTTAGAGCAGGAGAAGGGGTTTTCTCAAATCTCTTCATAGTTCCCAAGAAAGAGGGAACTTTTTGGTCTTTTTTTTATTTAAAGATTTTGAACAAATTTGTCAGGATTCCAACTTTTATTCGTCAAGGTCACTATGTGTCGACCATAGACTTAAAGGATGCCTATCTGCATCTTCCTATTGATTTGGATCATCACAGGTTTCTGAGGTTTGCCTTTCTGGACAAACATCAGTTTGTGGCTCTTCCATTCGCTCTGGCCAGTGCACCAAGAATCTTTACAAAAGTTCTTGGTGCCTTAATTTAATTAATAAGGTCTCAGGGGATTTCTTTTTTTTCCAAGTTGGATATTATCTTGGTTCACGCACCAGCTATACTTTTAGCAGAATCTCATGTCAACCAAATGTTGTTATTTCTTCATCTTCATGGTTGGAATATAAATGTGCCAAAAAAGTTCTTTGATTCCTCAGACAAAGGTGAATTTTATGGGATTTCAAATCGATTCAATCTCCATGAGGATTTCAAAGTTAACGTCATCTTCTCTGATTCTCCAGGCTCAATCTTTCCCTTCAGTAGCTTACGCCATGGAAGTAATAGGTTTGATGGTAGCAGTATCAGATGCGGTGCCTTTTGCTCGGCTTTATATGAGGACTCTTCAGCTTCGTATGCTAAACCGGTAGAACAGGGATCACTCCCAGTTATCACAAATTATCTTCCTGAGTTCTCTAGTAAGACAATCTCTCTTGTGGTGGTTAGTTCCTCACATTTCTCAAGGAGCAAGCTTTGTTCATCCTCTGATCACTGTAATTTTAACAGATTCAAGTGTGTCCAGCTGGGGTGCTGTATGAGGTTTACGTCTGGCTCAAGCAGTTTGGGCACCCTGTGAGGCCAGGTTGCATAAAAATATTTTGGAACTCCAAGCAATTCACAAGACTCTTATTTTTTGGCCCCAGTTAAGGATATAATTCTTCCTTCAGTTTCAGTCGGACAATGTTACAGCTGTGGCTTATATAAATTACCAGGGTGATGAAGAAAGTTCAGAAAATTCTGAATTGGGCAGAGATCCATCATTGTCATATATCTGCTGTTAATGTTCCAGGAGTGGGCAATTGGGCAGCAGATTTTCTCAGTCGTCTGACAATCCATTTGGGGGGATGGTCTCTTCATCCAGATGTATTCAGTCAGATTGTGAATCTTTTGGGCCTACCAGAGATAGATCTCATGGCTTCCTCACTATTTCTCCAGGTCCAGGGATCCAAAAGCTCTGAAGACACATGTTTTGTGAAGAGTTTGGTCATTTCGGCTAGCTGTGTTTCCTCCTCTGGTTCTGTTATCCAGAGTTATAGCCAAGATCAGATAAAGGAATGAATCAGAGATTTTAATTACTCTGAAATGGCCTTGAAGAGTTTAATTTGCAGACCTTGATCAGATGTCCAGTTATCAGCCCTGGCCTCTTCCTTTAAAAAAAGATCTTCTGTCTCAAGCCCCATTTTCCATCCAGATCTAAAATCTCTAAGCTTGATGGGTCTAAGTCTGTTGTCAATACTCCTGTTCAGGCTAGGAGCTTCTTCAAAATGGCTTGCAAAATGGTATTTCTGACAGTTATGTGAAAGGTCAGATTTCTGCTCTCTCTGTTCTTTTTCACAGGAAAATTGCTAATCTTCCTGTGCATAGATTTGTTCAGGCGTTATCTAGAGTAAAGCCTGCACTCAAACCTTTGAATCTTAATTTGGTTCTAAAAGTTTTGCAGTCTCCTCCTTTTGAACCTATGCATAAGGTTCACGTTAAGCTTATTTCCTGGAAAGCTTTATTTCTTTTGGCTATTTCATCTGCTTGTAGAGTGTCTGAATTGTCTGCATGTTCTTCTGATCCTCCTTATTTGATTTTTCATAAGGACAAGGCTGTTTTGAGAACTTCCTTTGATTTTCTGCCTAAGTTTGTTTATTTTGACAATATTAATAGGGAAATCGTGGTTCCTCCCCTTTGTCCTAATCCTAAGAATTCTTCTGAGAGACTTCTTCATAACTTGGATGTTGCTCTTAAAGGACCAGTCAACACAGTAGATTTTCATTATCAACAATTGCAAGATAGCAAGACAATGCAATAGCACTTAGTCTGAACTTCAAATGAGTAGTAGATTTTTTTCTGACAATATTAAAAGTTATGTCTTTTTCCACTCCCCCTGTACCATGTGACAGTCATCAGCCAATCACAAATGCATACACACTTATTCTTGCACATGCTCAGTAAGAGCTGGTGACTCCAAAAGTTTAAATATAAAACGATTGTGCACATTTAGTTAATGGAGGTAAATTGAAAAGTTGTTTAAAATGGCATGCTCTATCTGAAAAATTAAAATTTAATTTTGATTGAGTGTCCCTTTAAGTATTATCTTGGGGTTAATAAAGTTTTCAGACAGACTGCTGATTAGTTTGTTCATTTTTCAGGGAAGCGTAGGGGGCAGAAGGCATCTTCTGTTGCTCTGACCTCTTGGATTAAGCAATTAATTAACATGGTTTATTTAGAAGCACTGCCAGTTCTGAGATTAATGGAGCCAGTGACCAGTGGGTACGTACATATGCTGTCTTTCATTGACTTAGACTAGTAGCACAATGCCAGTCAGGAGCTGAGCTTCACCCCTTTGCTTGGCCTGTTGTGGAATAAATGCCAGTTTCATCACCTTATTGCAATGTTCATGCATGTGCAATATACTTGATGACACCTATTTTTCCCTTACCTTAGCTAGTAAATAATAATTTATTTTCTAGTACATGGAATATTGTCCCATCTTTGTCTTTCCATAGTGTCCCATAGTTTCCTGGCTGTTTATACTTCCCTCTCAGTCCCCCTTATTTGTGCCTTCAGCTGTGTATGTGTCACTTTCTGTGTTGCCTTTCTCAGCTTCTCGCTTTCAGTCTGCTGACACTTTTATTGGCCAACTCACATTCTCTTGAGCGGCTATAATAAATATTCCTAGATTAAAACACATCAACTTGCCAAGTAAAGTGCTGAGCAGAATTTATTAACAGAGCAACTTTCTTTTTGGTTTATTAGCTAGAACGTCATAATCGATAATGTATTTGTAATAGAATTTGTATATTAATTATAGATTCCGGTTGTAACAAATTGCAGTTTAATGGGTCATAGACTTCAATTGCATTGTCTCATAGGAAAGCCTTTTTATTTTCTATTTATATGTAAAGGGTAGACAAGAAAATTTAGTTTTATTTATTCATGAAGCGTGCATATACCAAGCCTTTTCAGATTGAACTCGTAAGGCGGAGAATCACAATGGATTCTTTTATCTCTTTAAGAGTTGATTTAATTTGCTTTTCATGTCTGGGGATTTTATATATCACGTATTATTATTCTAGTAAGATGAATACAGAATGCTAAACAAGCAGTGTTGGAGAAGACTTTTTGAACTTAAAGACACAGAGTTTGAACTTGCAGCGCTTTGCAGTTCATTTCACATTTGATTAAAGCAAACTGCCCCCCCCCCCCCCCCCTGAAACAAGGGCTGACCTAGGAATGATGATCTAAAAATGTATTTAATGTATACTTTGCTGTACAGTGATGCTTCCAAACACCAGTAAGTATCAGTGGGAGTAACTTGAATACCGGATGTCAACAAGTACGCTGAGTGCCCACACAAAGCAGTAGACCAAACCTCTGCAGCAAACATGAGGATGTGGAGTGCTGACACCAAGCTATAGACCAAACAGCTGCAGCAAAAATGAGAATTAAAAAAAAAATGAACATGGAATGGCACAAACAGGCAGGTCTGATGTGTATCTTAGATAGTGCTTTAGTTAATCCTTGTATCCAGTGGATTCTCAGACTCCCTATAGTGGCTTGGTCATGATAGTCAAGCCTCGGCTTACAGCTCCTATAAAATTGCTCTCCATGCCAATTTAATTGCTGTAATTATTCAATTGACTGACAATGGCAACTCCTTTTTTTGGACAGTTAAAACTTAGAACATCAAAATGCTGTTTATTAAAATCATTTTTCTTTTCTAATTATTTCTATATTTTTGTAGGAGCTGAGAACATTATACTATCTAAGCTCTATGAGGTGAACGGATAACAGAATATGAATAGTTCAGTAACTTCTCTATAGATAATAATAATATTATAAAACAATATCTTGGATGGATTATTTTGATGTTGACAAAAACATTAATGTACACTTTCTAGGTTATTGATAAGCAACCTGTATTATTAAGAGTCCTTGGTTGTTATTTTTATCATGATATTGGATCTAAATTCAAGCTTTTTTTAATCTACCATATGAGTTGAAGAATGTGCTCTAAGAGGGGGTGACGATGTGTTCTTTATTTCCTGCCCATGAAGTTGAAGATGATCTGGCTATATTCTGAAGGTCTCCATTTTGTGCACTGATGCACTAAGTTAGGGGACATGTGCCTTTTTGAGAGATCTGGTATATAAAAGTTCCCAGAGTTAAAAGCAGATTGTATTAGCGCTGCGGAATCTGTTGGCGCTCTACAAATAAATTATGATAATAATAAATACTAAAAAACATTTATCTCATACGTATGAAAGAACAGCATTTGTAAAGGATGAAACTATATTATAGCTTGAAATAATGCTATGTAATAGCTATTTAAATTGTAACTAATTCTATAGTACTGGTTTTGTACTTCATGCTGATCCTCACTGGCTGACGGCTTTCTCTACTTTACTGGCGGAGACGGACACATCTCTGCAAGTATGAAAAGAAAAAAACAACTTTGAAACATTTTTGAAAGGAACACGTTTTTCTTACAACAAAAGACAAAAAAATTGCCCTCCTAAATGAAACAAAGGAAAAAGTTTACTACAGCATAATTTTAAGGAGCCGAAAGAATGTTTAGGCTTAAAGTGAAGGTAAACTTTCACGAATGCGTGTCGGTTTTTAAAAATACTATTAAAAACAGGGGCATTCTCATTCATGAAAGTTTACATTTCAGCAGTCTTGTTAAAATACTTACCTTTCTCTTCTTGCAAGCCGGAGCAGCGATTCCCCTGTCCCCAGCTCGTCTCTTCTTACATCAGCAATGCCGAATCCGGCTTCCTCCAATCACGGCGTGGCCTCAGGCAATGTTTGCTCTGGGTGGGAAGCCGTGATTGGAGGAAGCTGGATACATCATTGCTTACGTAAGAAGAGACGACCTGCGGGCAGGGGAATCGCTGCTCCGGCTTGCAAGAAGAAAAGGTAAGTATTTCTCCAACATAGGTGTGTCCGGTCCACGGCGTCATCCTTACTTGTGGGATATTCTCTTCCCCAACAGGAAATGGCAAAGAGCCCAGCAAAGCTGGTCACATGATCCCTCCTAGGCTCCGCCTACCCCAGTCATTCTCTTTGCCGTTGCACCGGCAACATCTCCACAGAGATGGTTAAGAGTTTTTTGGGGTTTAAATGTAGTTTTTATTCTTCAATCAAGTGTTTGTTATTTTAAAATAGTGCTGGTATGTACTATTTACTCTGAAACAGAAAAGAGATGAAGATTTCTGTTTGTAAGAGGAAGATGATTTTAGCAAACGTTACTAAAATCGATTGCTGTTTCCACACAGGACTGTTGAGATGAAGTAACTTCAGTTGGGGGAAGCAGTTGGCAGACTTTTCTGCCTGAGGTATGACTGGCCACATTTCTAACAAGACTTTGTAATGCTGGAAGGCTGTCATTTCCCCTATGGGGACCGGTAAGCCATTTTCTTAGATTAAGTAAAAGAATAAAGGGCTTTATAAGGGCTTAAAAAACTGGTAGACATTTTTCTGGGCTAAAACGATTACTTTGCTAAGCATATTTGGCAGATTATAACTCTTAATAGTTATTATAATCTTGGGGATTGTTGTTAATAAACGGCAGGCACTGTATGGACACCTTTTTCAGATGGGGGCCTTTTCTAGTCATAGGCAGAGCCTCATTTTCGCGCCACTAATGCGCAGTTGTTTTTGGAAAGCAAGGCATGCAGATGCATGTGTGAGGAGCTAAGAACCACTGAAAAAGCTTATAGAAGGCATCATTTGGTATCGTATTCCCCTCTGGGCTTGGTTGGGTCTCAGCAAAGCAGATACCTGGGACTGTATAGGGGTTAAATGTAAAAACGGCTCCGGTTCCGTTATTTTAAGGGTTAAAGCTTTCAAATTTGGTGTGCAATACTTTTAAGGCTTTAAGACACTGTGGTGAAATTTTGGTGAATTTTGAACAATTCCTTCATGCTTTTTCGCATATTCAGTAATAAAGTGTGTTCTGTTTAAAATTTAAAGTGACAGTAACGGTTTTATTTTAAAACGTTTTTTGTGCTTTGTTGACAAGTTTAAGCCTGTTTAACATGTCTGAACCATCAGATAAGCGATGTTCTATATGTATGAAAGCCAAGGTTTCTCCCCATTTAAATATATGTGATAATTGTGACATAGTGTCCAAACAAAGTAGGGACAATGATGCCACAGATAATAATATTGCCCAAGATGATTCCTCAAATGAGGGGAGTAAGCATGGTACTGCATCATCCCCTTCTGTGTCTACACCAGTTTTGCCCACACAAGAGGCCCCTAGTACATCTAGTGCGCCAATACTTATTACCATGCAACAATTAACGGCTGTTATGGATAATTCTATTGCAAACATTTTATCTAAAATGCCTACTTATCAGAGAAAGCGCGATTGCTCTGTTTTAAACACTGAAGAGCAAGAGGACGCTGATGATAACGGTTCTGACATACCCTCACACCAATCTGAAGGGGCCAGGAGGGAGGTTTTGTCTGAGGGAGAAATTTCAGATTCAGGAAAAATTTCTCAACAAGCTGAACCTGATGTTGTAACATTTAAATTTAAATTAGAACATCTCCGCGCACTGCTTAAGGAGGTATTATCTACTCTGGATGATTGTGACAATTTGGTCATTCCAGAGAAATTATGTAAGATGGACAAGTTCCTAGAGGTTCCGGTGCCCCCCGATGCTTTTCCTATACCCAAGCGGGTGGCGGACATAGTAAATAAGGAGTGGGAAAGGCCCGGCATACCTTTTGTTCCTCCCCCTATACTTAAGAAATTATTTCCTATAGTCGACCCCAGAAAGGACTTATGGCAGACAGTCCCCAAGGTCGAGGGGGCAGTCTCTACTTTAAACAAACGCACTACTATTCCCATAGAAGATAGTTGTGCTTTCAAAGATCCTATGGATAAAAAATTAGAGGGTTTGCTTAAAAAGATATTTGTTCAGCAAGGTTACCTTCTACAACCAATTGCATGCATTGTTCCTGTCACTACGGCAGCGTGTTTCTGGTTCGAAGAACTAGAAAAGTCGCTCAATAAAGAATCTTCGTATGAGGAGGTTATGGACAGAGTTCAAGCACTTAAATTGGCTAACTCTTTTATTTTAGATGCCGCTTTGCAATTAGCTAGATTAGCGGCGAAAAATTCAGGGTTTGCTATCGTGGCGCGCAGAGCGCTTTGGCTAAAGTCTTGGTCAGCGGATGTGTCTTCCAAGACAAAATTGCTTAACATCCCTTTCAAGGGTAAAACACTGTTTGGTCCTGATTTGAAAGAGATTATTTCAGACATCACCGGGGGAAAGGGCCACGCCCTTCCTCAGGATAGGTCTTTTAAGGCTAAAAATAAGCCTAATTTTCGTCCCTTTCGCAGAAACGGACCAGCCTCTAATTCTACATCCTCTAAGCAAGAGGGTAATACTTCTCAACCCAAACCAGCCTGGAGACCGATGCAAGGCTGGAACAAGGGTAAGCAGGCCAAGAAGCCTGCCACTGCTACCAAAACAGCATGAAGGGATGGCCCCCGATCCGGGACCGGATCTGGTGGGGGGCAGACTTTCTCTCTTTGCTCAGGCCTGGGCAAGAGATGTTCAGGATCCTTGGGCACTAGAAATAGTTTCTCAGGGTTATCTCCTGGAATTCAAGGAACTACCCCCAAGGGGAAGGTTCCACAGGTCTCAATTATCTTCAAACCAAATAAAAAGACAGGCATTCTTACATTGTGTAGAAGACCTGTTAAAGATGGGAGTAATTCATCCAGTTCCAATAGGGGAACAAGGGATGGGGTTTTACTCCAACCTGTTCATAGTTCCCAAAAAAGAGGGAACATTCAGACCAATTTTAGATCTCAAGATCCTAAACAAATTTCTCAGGGTTCCATCGTTCAAAATGGAAACCATTCGAACGATCCTTCCTACCATCCGGGAAGGTCAATTTATGACCACGGTGGATTTAAAGGATGCGTACCTACATATTCCTATCCACAAGGAACATCATCAGTTCCTAAGGTTCGCTTTTCTGGACAAGCATTACCAGTTTGTGGCACTTCCATTCGGATTAGCCACTGCTCCGAGAATTTTCACAAAGGTACTAGGGTCCCTTCTAGCGGTTCTAAGACCAAGGGGCATTGCAGTAGTACCGTACTTGGACGACATCCTGATTCAAGCGTCGTCTCTGTCAAAAGCAAAGGCTCATACGGACATCGTCCTAGCCTTTCTCAGATCTCACGGATGGAAAGTGAACATAGAAAAAAGTTCTCTGTCCCCGTCAACAAGAGTTCCCTTCTTGGGAACAATAATAGACTCCTTAGAAATGAGGATTTTTCTGACAGAGGTCAGAAAATCAAAACTTCTAAGCAAAGGCCAAATTCATAAGGTTTCAATCAGACAACATGACGACAGTTGCATATATCAACCATCAGGGGGGAACAAGGAGTTCCCTGGCGATGGAGGAAGTGACCAAGATAATTCAATGGGCGGAGGATCACTCCTGCCACTTGTCTGCAATCCACATCCCAGGAGTGGAAAATTGGGAAGCGGATTTTCTGAGTCGTCAGACATTCCATCCGGGGGAGTGGGAACTCCATCCGGAAATCTTTGCCCAAATAACTCGATTATGGGGCATTCCAGACATGGATCTGATGGCCTCTCGTCAGAACTTCAAGGTTCCTTGTTACGGGTCCAGATCCAGGGATCCCAAGGCGACTCTAGTAGATGCACTAGTAGCACCTTGGACCTTCAACCTAGCTTATGTATTCCCACCGTTTCCTCTCATTCCCAGGCTGGTAGCCAGGATCAATCAGGAGAGGGCTTCGGTGATCTTGTTAGCTCCTGCGTGGCCACGCAGGACTTGGTATGCAGACCTGGTGAACATGTCATCGGCTCCACCATGGAAGCTACCTTTGAGACAGGACCTTCTTGTTCAAGGTCCATTCGAACATCCGAATCTGGTTTCCCTCCAACTGACTGCTTGGAGATTGAACGCTTGATTTTATCAAAGCGTGGGTTTTCAGATTCTGTAATAGATACTCTGATTCAGGCTAGAAAGCCTGTAACTAGAAAAATTTACCATAAGATATGGAAAAAATATATCTGTTGGTGTGAATCTAAAGGATTCTCATGGAACAAGATAAAAATTCCTAAGATTCTATCCTTTCTACAAGAAGGTTTGGAGAAAGGATTATCTGCAAGTTCTCTGAAGGGACAGATCTCTGCTTTATCTGTTTTACTTCACAAAAGGCTGGCAGCTGTGCCAGACGTTCAAGCGTTTGTTCAGGCTCTGGTTAGAATCAAGCCTGTTTACAGACCTTTGACTCCTCCCTGGAGTCTTAATCTAGTTCTTTCAGTTCTTCAAGGGGTTCCGTTTGAACCCTTACATTCCGTAGATATTAAGTTATTATCTTGGAAAGTTTTGTTTTTGGTTGCTATTTATTCTGCTAGAAGAGTTTCTGAGTTATCTGCTCTGCAGTGTTCTCCGCCCTATCTGGTGTTCCATGCAGATAAGGTGGTTTTGCGTACTAAGCCTGGTTTTCTTCCGAAAGTTGTTTCCAACAAAAATATTAACCAGGAGATAGTTGTACCTTCTTTGTGTCCGAATCCAGTTTCAAAGAAGGAACGTTTGTTACACAATTTGGACGTAGTCCGTGCTCTAAAATTCTATTTAGAGGCCACTAAAGATTTCAGACAAACATCTTCTTTGTTTGTTGTTTATTCTGGTAAAAGGAGAGGTCAAAAAGCAACTTCTACCTCTCTTTCTTTTTGGCTTAAAAGCATTATCCGATTGGCTTATGAGACTGCCGGACGGCAGCCTCCTGAAAGAATCACAGCTCATTCCACTAGGGCTGTGGCTTCCACATGGGCCTTCAAGAACGAGGCTTCTGTTGACCAGATATGTAAGGCAGCAACTTGGTCTTCACTGCACACTTTTGCCAAATTTTACAAATTTGATACTTTTGCTTCTTCGGAGGCTATTTTTGGGAGAAAGGTTTTGCAAGCCGTGGTGCCTTCCATTTAGGTGACCTGATTTGCTCCCTCCCTTCATCCGTGTCCTAAAGCTTTGGTATTGGTTCCCACAAGTAAGGATGACGCCGTGGACCGGACACACCTATGTTGGAGAAAACAGAATTTATGTTTACCTGATAAATTACTTTCTCCAACGGTGTGTCCGGTCCACGGCCCGCCCTGGTTTTTTTAATCAGGTCTGTTGAATTAATTTTTTCTAACTACAGTCACCACGGTATCATATGGTTTCTCCTATGCATATTTCCTCCTGTACGTCGGTCGAATGACTGGGGTAGGCGGAGCCTAGGAGGGATCATGTGACCAGCTTTGCTGGGCTCTTTGCCATTTCCTGTTGGGGAAGAGAATATCCCACAAGTAAGGATGACGCCGTGGACCAGACACACCGTTGGAGAAAGTAATTTATCAGGTAAACATAAATTCTGTTTTTAACAAAACCGCTGAAATGTAAACTTTCATGAAGGAAAGTGCCCTTGTTTTTAATATTATTTTTAAAAATCGTGCACTCATTCGTGAAAGTTTACCTTCACTTTAAGATTGACTGTTCATTGAGTAAGAAGTAAAATTTTAGGCACCAAGGGGCCCTGGCTTCCTAAGTTTTTCCCCAATCTTATATTTGTACATAGCTTGTATAACACATACTGAATGCATTTTCCATGAGATAAAATGTATGTGTGGAATTTGAATACATCAACATTATCCATATTTATAAATTGATTGTTGATCCCAAATAATCTGATTCTGTTTAATTCTAGAACATTAACTGCAGTTATGAGTTGCAAGTTTGCATGCTTCAAATTCTGTAGACTCTAATGTTTTAGTATAATAGGTTTGTATGAAAATGGTAATTTTGTCATGGGAAGTTGGAACCTGCCATTTCAAATTAGAATAAACTGTGAAGTGAGCATTACTGACATTGTGAATATAGTAATTGGGGTTGATTTCTTGGCACATTGCCGATGCTGACTGACTAACGTCTCGCAAGTTAATTATAGCGCTGTTAGCAGAAAGAGGAGGTATTTAACAGAAACAGATAAAATGTAGTGCAGGATTTTCTGTAATAAAGTGAAGGCTGCATATTTTGTAAATCGAAGGATAATGGTGTTTAATTTCTTAAGCGACAGCTGAAAGTGAGCCCCACTGCTATGCACTAGCTACATTATGTATGCAATGCCTTAATAATTGTAACCCACATTTTTCCTTTTAACTGATGAAAGCTTTTTCACGACCATGAAATGGTAGCAGTGTGTAGACATTTTTACATACTGTAGGGGGACGTCCACAGAAAAACGCTTTGAAACGAGTTAATTCATTCTCAGAAAATAGCAGGATTTGATGATATTGAACTCACCATTTGCTTTTACTTTGAAATCTTGAACCAGAAATTTATTTTTCTGTAGTATAGAAATGTTTTAAAAGAAAATGAAACAGTAAAGTTGTTTGTTTGAGCTTTCACAGGAGCTGCATCCGTTCTATTTAAATTCTGGCTTCTAAATTTTGATATACATTTTTTCCCTTGGCTTTAGAAAAAAATGTGTGGGCTGGTTCTTCAATAATCTACTTAGCTCCTAAGTTTCATACCAGTCTTTAACCCCTGGTTAAAATGATTATAATAGTATTTGTAAACAAATATCTTCTACCTAATGCATATGTAACAGGCGCTCTATGGGGCCGATTTGTCATGGCCCGAATGAGGCCAAATAGATCTGCTTCCGCGCGATCCTGGAAACAGGAGTTAAGAAGCAGCGGTCTTAACAGCAATCCGCCCGATCGCATACGATCAGCTTGATTGACACCCCCTGCTAGCGGTTGATTGGCCACAAATCTGCAGGGGGCGGCATTGCACAAGCAGTTCATCATTGCACTGCTTGTGCAATGATAAATGCTACAGCGTTTGCTGTCGGCATTTATCAATGTCTGGTGGATCATGTTCGCTACAGCGGATCATGTTCGCCAGACACATATAAATCGCCCCCCCCCCCCATGTGATGCACAGCTCTGTTCTCAGAGCTGTGATGACACACACTTAGGAACAGTGCAACACACTATTTGAGGTCTGACCTCCAGCTTTATGTAAAACTATATATTTACCTGTAAGTCCCCATCCTGCTGATCACATGCAAATTGTTTTTTTTTACTAAGATAATGCACAAGGTACAGACAATATGAAGTTGTACTGCCCACTCTATAATAACCAATGAAATCGCACTCCCTCACCTCTCTGAGGAAGACAGATGAACTGCCTAATCACATGCCACACTGATTATACTGGTGAGGTTCTCTTAGCCGCCAACTTAAATCTTTAGTCAGTGATGGCTCAGCAAATACATAGAACGCTAAACAGTTGCCTTTTTAAAATTGAAGGACCTCACAGTATTGATAAGACGTCTTAGATAATCTTGGCAGAGCAACGAGCTATAGATCATTAGACCCTTATTATTTAACCTTTTGATACTTAAAGGGACATTAAACACATTTTCTGCACCTCCCTCTAATCATGGTTGCTGCCATTTTTGAACGTAGGTTACACTGCAGGTGTCTGAAGGAGAGTTGCTGCACATGTGCAATGATACCACAGAACTGGAAGGTAGTAAAATATAGATTTCCATCTAAAGGGGAGGAGAGTCCACGGCTTTATTCATTACTTTTGGGAAATAAGAACCTGGCCAAAGACACCCCAGCTAAAGGCTTAAATACCTCCCCCACTCCCTTCATCCCCCAGTCATTCTTTGCTTTTCGTCACAGGAGGTTGGCAGAGAAGTGTCAGAAGATTCGGAGTAGTCTCTTATGGAGGGTAGTACTCTTCGAAATGGGAGTTTTAAGTAGTCCTGTCAGCCTCTTAGTGAGAGCTTGGGTGACAGAGTCCGGAGATGCAGGGAGAGTCTTTCTGCGAAACCATCCTGACTCATATTAACCGCTCCATAAGCAATCAGCGTTGACGAGTTTCGCTGCCTGCTTCCTACACTCAAGTCCATGTCAGGAGCGATGCTACTACACTGTCACACTTGAGAGGCCGTGTTCCTGTTCCACGGCGTAGATTCTGGTAAGATTGTTTCATTTTTATACACATAATGACAACACAGAAGACAGGGTCACAGTGTGATGCCTTTTTATCTTTATAGAATCAAGGGTTAACATCCCTAGTAAGGGGATTATTGAACAGGGGGGTTATACATAATATTGTTTATTGTGTCATTGTTGCGATATGTGTGAGATGAGGCTCTGGCAATGGGTGAACTTTAGTTCCCTTCCGGGAGTTTTCGCGCAGCTGTTTTTGGTGCGTTTTCTCCCTAATGCAGGAGCGGTTCTGTGAGGCATCCCTACTGTCCGGGTGTTGCCTATTCTTCTTCCTGCTGAGCTGACGGTACAGGAGACGTAATGGTTTCTGTGGTCCGGGTCTTAGGAGGTGGTGAATGCCCCAGCCATTGGAGGGTATAAAGGTGCCTTTATTTATATTTAGACTAGTCCGTATCACAGCCACAAGCTATGGAGGACTCTGACGCGTTAGAGGGTACAACCTCTTTAACTAAGTCTAGTATCTGTTTTTATTGTGGAGGTGGTTTCCGGTAGATCCGCCTGCTCAACTATTTTCCCCTTGCCTTGATAAGGTCTCGGGTTCTCGAAAGAAGATAATATCTAGTACTACTGAGCCGTCCACCTCTGAGGGCTCCCCGTCCCGTGAGGTGTGTCCCCCTACATTCATATAAGAACAACAAAGTTATTTTCTCCTTTCCGTGTGTTTACGGACACAGCTTCACCCCGATTTCAACAGGTAACCTTTACATAGCAATAGAGATAATGGCCTAAGCAACAGTTATTACTCACAAGTCGGCGCTTCTGTGCTTGGTCCTGGGGAAGCAATAGCCGCCCGTTAGCGGAGTCTCCGGTTTCGCTGTCTGCTCAACCTGCTCAAGCAACCAGGGGTCCTCGACATCAAGTGAGACCGTGCGGCCAATTCCAGTCGGCGTCTGACGTCACAGTGCAGACCCGCTTCTCAATCCTATTGGATGGGTGAGGGGGCTCGACCTGGAGTAGCGTAGTTGAATGTCCTCATTGGCTTGACATAAACAGGAACAAAGAGGTAGAGGAAATTTGATACAACTTGGTGCTTCTTTCAAACTTGATATTTATTGCGATTAAAACAGCAACTCCAAACAGAACAAAACAAACACACTACAGCAGTGTACACAATTACAGGATGGTGGTCACTTATGCTGACGCGTTTTGGCTTCCCACACCATAGTCATACATTAATTTCCGAGTAAACATGCAGCGCCTCAGGGCATGTCTATATATCATTCGGGGTAAATCCGTTGGCTGTCTGACTTTGCGGATCAGCTGCAAATGGCGGTCTCGAAGGTGATCAGTGTCTTATCACATTCTGCTAAGCGTAATGTAAAATATGGCGATCCGGCCCAGTAGTCATATACTCCTATGGATATCTCGGAAAGGTTATCTGCTGACCAGGATGACTCTGACTCTTCGGAGGAAGTTCCTTCTGGGTCGGAATCCATGTCATCTAAAGCTCTGTCTGCAGAGGAGCCTGACTTTAGGTTTAGGATGGAAAATTTGCGCTTTTTGCTAAAGCAAGTGCTTGCTACTCTCAAGGTTCCAGAACCGAAACTACCGGAGGAACCTTCGATTCCTAAGCTTGATAAAGTGTATGAAGACAGGGTGGTACCTCAGACCTTCCTGGTTCCTGTTAAGATGGCTAATATTATTAAGAATGAATGGGAGAGATTAGGTTCTTCCTTTTCCACTTCTTCCTTTAAGAAACTGTTCCCCGTCCTGGACTCTCAGCTCGAGCTGTGGGGGACCGTCCCTAAGGTGTATGGTGCTATCTCTGCGCTCTCCAAGCGAACGACGATTCCTATTGAGGATAGTTTGTCGTTCAAAGAGCCCATGGATAAAAAGTTATAAAACATGTTGAGGAAGATGTTTCAACACACAGGGTTTGTTTTTCAGCCAGCAGCAGCGGTAGCAGCAACTGTGACATATTGGTGCGAATCTCTGTCTGATATGGTTGAGAGGGAGACTCCCCTCGACAAAATACAGGAAAGAATTAAGGCCTTGAGGGTAGCTAATGCCTTTATTTTTGATGCCAATATGCAAATTATTCGCCTGAATGCTAAGGTTTCAGGATTTTCTATACTAGCCCGCAGGGCTCTGTGGCTAAAGTCATGGTCTGCAGACATGACTTCTAAGTCCAGACTGTTCGGTCCAGGATTGGACTCGATCATATCCATGGTGACGGGAGACAAGGGTGCTTTCCTACCGCAGGATAAGAAGGTAAAACCTAAGAGATCTACTTTTCGTCCCTTTCGTGCGGACAAGGCCCAACGCCAGCAGCCCGCCACGAAACAAGTCCAAGCCGAACAAGAAGCCCGCGAAACAAAGTCAGCATGAAGGGGCGGTCTCCAGACCAAGTAGGGCCAGATTATCTCTCTTTTCAGAGGCCTGGTTGCAGGACGTTCAGGGCCCTTGGGTTCTGCAGGTTGTCTCCCAAGGATACAGGATAGGGTTCAGAACTTATCCGCCCAGGGGCAGATTCCTCCTGTCAAATCTGTCTTCCAGACCAGGGAAGAGAGAAGCCATTTTAGACTGTGTGAGGAATCTATCTTCTCTCTGAGTTATTGTACCAGTACCCCCAGCAGAAAGGGGTCTATGGTACTATTCAAACCTTTTCGTGATTCCAAAGAAAGAGGGCATGTTCCGCCCGATTCTGGACCTAAAATGTTTAAACAAGTTTCTGGCTGTTCCATCGTTCAAAATGGAAACGATCAGATCTATTCTGCCCCTAGTTCAAGAGGGTGAGTTCATGACGACAATAGACTTGAAGGATGCCTACCTTCATGTGCCAATCCACAGGGATCACTTCAGGTTCCTGAGATTTGCGTTTCTGGACCAACATTACCAATTTGTGGCCCTTCCCTTTGGTCTGGCGACGGCCCGAGAGTTTTTACAAAGGTTCTGGGGGCCCTGCTTGCAGTAGCCAGGTCCAGAGGCATTGCTGTGGCACCCTATATGGACAATATCCTAGTCCAGGCACCGTCGTTCAGTCTTGCAGAGGACCATTCGAGGGTCCTTCTGCTTTTGCTCCAATCTCACGGTTAGAAGATAAACTCAGGAAAGAACTCCCTGATTCCCAGCAACAGGGTGGAGTTCCTGGGGACTATAATAGAATCTATAGCCATGAGAATGTTTCTCACAGATCAGCGACGCAGGAAGATTGCGTCCGCCTGTCTTACCCTGCAGTCCTACTCCAGTCCCTCTGTGGCTCAGAGTATGGAGGTGATCGGGCTCATAGTGTCCAGCATCAATGTCATTTCATTCACCAGGTTCCATCTCAGACCTCTTCAGTTGTGCATGTTGAGACAGTGGAACGGCAATCATACAGATCTATCCCAACAGATTTCTCTGGACGATCGGACGAGGGAATTCCTTTCTTGGTTGATCCTTCCGGAACAACTGTCCCAAGGGACATCCTTCCTGAGACCATCCTGGGAGATTGTGACCACGGACGCGAGTCTGGCAGGATGGGGAGCTGTTTGGGGTACCAGGATGGCACAGGGGATATGATCTCGTGAAGAGTCTCTCCCAATCAATATTCTGAAACTTTGAGCGATCTACAATGCTCTGAAGGCGTGGCCTCGTCTGGTGTCGTTCAGCTTCATCAGATTCCAGACGGACAACATTACCTCGGTGGCTTACATCAACCATCAGGGAGGGACGAGAAGCTCCCTAGCGATGAGGGAGGTGTCTCGGATATTGGAATGGGCAGAGTCCAACAACTGCTCGCTCTCAGCGATCCACATTCCGGGTGTGGACAACTGGGAGGCGAATTTTCTCACCAGGCAATCCTTTCATCCGGGGAAATGGTCTCTGAACCCTGAGGTGTTTGCAGAGATTTGTCACGAATGGGGGACTCCGGAGATAGAATTGCAAGCTACCTAGATACGGGTCGCAGTCCAGGGATCCTCAGGCAGAGCTGATAGATGCCTTGGCAGTTCCTTGGGGGTTCAACCTAGTTTACATTTTTCCACCGTTGCCACTTCTACCTCGTGTAGTGGTCAATATCAAGCAGGAGCAAGCTTTGGCTATTCTGATTGCTCCGTCGTGGCTGCAGAGGATGTGGTTTGCGAATCTGGTGGGGATGTCATCGTCTCCTTCATGGAGCTTACCCTGTTGCAGGGATCTGCTGGTACAGGGTCCTTTCCATCATCAAAACCTAGATTCTCTGAGGCTGACTGAGTGGAGATTGAACGCCTAGTTTTGGCCAAGAAAAGGTTCTCGGAGAGAGTGATTGATACTCTCGTTCAGGCCAGGAAGCCAGTCACTCGTCACATCTATCATAAAGTGTGGAGGACTTACTTGTCCTGGTGTGAGAAGCATGGATATCCTTGGCGCACGGTTAAGGTATCCAGGATTTTGTCCTTTCTCCAGAATGGTCTGGAAAAGGGGCTTGCTGCCAGTTCCTTGAAGGGACAGATTTCGGCATTGTCTGTCCTGTTACACAAGAGGCTCGCTAAGCTTCCTGATATACAGTCTTTTGTTCAGGCTTTGTCTAGAATCAGGCCTGTTTTTAGACAAGCCGCTCCACCTTGGAGTTTGAACTTGGTTTTGAAGGTTTTGCAGAGAGTTTCCTTTGAACCTATGCACTCTGTTGACATTAAGATTCTTTCTTGGAAGGTTCTCTTTCTGTTAGCTATTGCTTCGGCATGCAGAGTATCTGAGTTGGCGGCCTTGCAATATGAGCCTCCTTATCTGGTGTTTCACGCTGATAAGGCTGTTCTTCGCACTGGTTTGGGATTCCTTTCCAAGGTTGTGTCTAACCGTACCATCAATCAAGAAATCGTTGTTCCGTCCTTGTGTCCTAATCCCTCGTCTCCTAAGGAGATGCTACTTCATAATTTGGATGTGGTTCGAGCTTTGAAGTTCTATCTTCAGGCTACAAAGGATTTCAGAAAGACTACACCTCTCTTTGTGGTGTACTCTGGGAAATGCAGGGGGCAGAGAGCCTCTGCAACTTATTTGTCCTTTTGGTTGAGGAGCATGATTTGCTTAGCCTACGAGACAGCGGGACATAAGCCCCCTCAGATGATCACGGCTCATTTGACTAGAGCTGTGGCTACTTTGTGGGCTTTCAAGAATGAGACATCTATGGAGCAGATTTGTAAGGCGGCTACCTAGTCCTTCTTACATACTTTTACAAAATTTTACAAGTTCGACATTTTTGCTTCGGCGGAAGCAGTTTATGGGAGAAAGGTTTTACAGTCTATGGTGCCCTCAGATTAGGGTCTGCCTTTTGCCCTCTCGTTTTTCATTCAGTGTCCTCTAGAGCTTGGGTATTGATTTCCAAAAGTAATGAATGAAGCCGTGGA
This sequence comes from Bombina bombina, assembly GCF_027579735.1. Taxonomy (NCBI): domain Eukaryota; kingdom Metazoa; phylum Chordata; class Amphibia; order Anura; family Bombinatoridae; genus Bombina; species Bombina bombina. Next base: position 251,321,163 of record NC_069501.1, on the reverse strand, counting down.
CTCTCCTCCCCTTTAGATGGAAAATATAAATTATGCTTACCTGATAATTTCATTTCCATCGTGGGGAGGAGAGACCACGGCTCCCGTCCGTTGCTCTGGTAGGCGGACCTAAATTTAATTTTTTGTTCTTTTGGCATCATTTATACCCTGATGTTTCTCCTACTGTTCCTTGTTCCCTCGGCAGAATGACTGGGGGATGAGGGGAGTGGGGGAGGTATTTAAGCCTTTGGCTGGGGTGTCTTTGCCTCCTCCTGGTGGCCAGGTTCTTATTTCCAAAAAGTGATGAATGAAGCCGTGTACTCTCCTCCACACGATGGAAATGAAATTATCAGGTAAGCATAATTTATATTTTCAACATGGCGGCACCCATGACTACAGGGAGGTGGAGAATAACCTCAATACTATACTTCTAAAATGTATTTAGTTCCTTTTAAAATAAATATTTAGAAAATTATTATTACCATTTACTAGTCCTCTAGGCAACCCTTGATTTATAGACCGATTGCACTGCAATTATTTATTTAAAGGGTTAGAAACCTATAATAAAAAATATAAATACAAGGTTATAATGTGTAACCAGTCTGCATATCCTTTTCTTTTGGATGGAGCATTGACTTCCCTATATTAGAAGCTCATTTTCACTTGGAGCTTGTGCCCAAGATATCTAAAGAAATCTATTTACATCCACTGCAGTCTTTGTCATTGATAATATATGTTGTGTATTGTTACATTTTTTTACTTTGGGATGTTTTAGGTTGCCTTGCCAAGTGCATATGCCCTTGGGTCTGTAATCCAGTCTATTTAAAAGAATGTGGGATGTAATTACACAGACCTTGCCAATGGGCATGCATGTTGAGAAGTTCCACCAAATATGGAAGAACAATGCGTATTGAGCAAATTAAACCTAAAATCATTATAAATGATCTGATATCAGATTTGTTTTCTAGTGCATTTATATAATTACTTTTGTACACTAATATATTTACAATAGTATCTGTCTTTTGCATGGGCTAAATAAAAAAATTATCATATAGGACTTTATTTGTAGCAAACTTGTTTGAAAAGAGGGACAAAACTTGTAAATTCTAACAGAATATTTATGTAGATACGACAGAAGTGAGATACATTTTGTTGTTCAAGTTTATTTTCATAGGCTGCTATCCTGTTATGTTGAAGCATATGGTCTAGTAACATTGATATAATGGGACTGGATTCTATTTTGGTTTATTATGAAATTAATACATTTTATTTAGAAGAAAAATTCAAATCACTACTTGCATTTAGTAGAGGTCCCATAAACTTTGAAGGCTGTAGTGTAAATCATTATTTTAGAAAAATCCAGAAACATCTCAGACACATCTAGATAAACAATCCAGACATAGGCCCTGATGATCGAAAGTGCTGCAATGTGGCGATCTATTCTAAAGACATCCAACACGATGTCGAGAAAGCCGGAAAAATATTAAAAAGTGCTGATATTACTGTTTAAAGGCAGCATTGGCGAGAGGCGTTTTACTATACATGCCCAATGAGTGATGATGCTGGCAAATTATTCAAAGCAGCATTAACACCTACATTGGCGATGTAAATAAAGTAAAGGGTCCCTTTTAAATATATTGCACAAAAAAATAAGCCCACCACAGCCTACACTAATAACTGCCAAATTGCCACCCCCCACACTACTTAACTGCTATACCACCAATACCCCCACCGCAAACTACCCCAACCTAATAAACCCTAAACCGCCACAACCCCCCAAAAAAAACATCTACACTATTTAACTCCTAACAACTAACCACCCCTAACCTAACACCACCTAAGTTAAAAAAAAAAAAAAACTATCCTAAAAAAAGATTGCCCTGAAAAGGGCATTTGGTAGGGGATTGCCCTAAAGTAATTATAGCTCTTTTTGCCCTGAAAAAAATACATATTCATAAAAAAAATCCTATTCATAAAAAAATATCACTCTCCATAAAAGATTGCCCTTAGAAGGGAATTTTATAGGGCTTTACCATTAAGTGATTAATCTCTCTTGCCTTTTAAAAAAACCTAAAAACCCTATACTAAAAAGTGCCATAAGAAGGGCATTTTGTAGTGCATGGCCCTAAAGTGATTAAGCTTTTTTCCCTTTTAAAAGAATAAAAAACCCTATTCTAAAAATAAATCCTATCCTAAACAAGATGTCATGATAAGTGTATCAGTGGTAAAGCTCTTTTGCTACCCTAAACTACCCCCCCCAAAGAAAATCTAACGCTAAACCCCAAAGTTTCTACTCACCCAGCTTGAATTCGGTTCCTACGTAATCATTTCCGATGGTGCTCTGCTGGGGCTTTCCTCTTCCATTTTCTTCCATCCGATGCTTCTTTTCTTTTTATCTTATGTCAGACGTCCTCTTCATATGGTCACCCCGCACACTGGAGCTTAAATGCGAGGGTCCCACTTTTATATAGGGTTCCCTTACATTTTTATTAGCGGATATTTGAGTTCTTAGTCCAATCAACCAATAGAATGAAAACATTTTCTTTTTGTTGATTGAACTAAGAATTCAAAAATAGCATTCATGCTTCAGTGTGCGGAGATGACCTCATGAAGAGGACGCTTGACAGAAGAAAAAAAGAAAAGAAGCATTGGATGGAAGATGAAAGCCCCCATGGATGAAGAGGCTCACGGAACTGATCATGTGGAATTCAAGTTGGGCGAGTGGAAACTTTTTTTTGTTTGTTTAGAATAGCAAAAGAGCTATATCACTGATGTCCTGTGTAGAATAGGGTTTTTATGTTTTTAAAGGGACAGTCTACACCAGAATTTTTATTGTTTTAAAAGATAGATAATCCCTTTATTACCCATTTCCCAGTTTTGCATAACCAACACAGTTATAATAATATACTTTTAACCTCTGTGATTATCTTGTATCTAATCCTCTGCAAACTGCCCCTTTTTTCAGTTCTTTTGACAGACTTGCAGTCTAGCCAATTAGTGCCTGCTCCCAGATTACTTCAGGTGCACGAGCACAGTGTTATCTATATGAAATATGTGAACTAACACCCTCTAGTGGTGAAAAACTGTTAAAATGCAATCTGAAAGAGGTGGGCTTCAAGGTCTAAGAAATTAGCATATGAACCTCCTAGGTTAAGCTTTCAACTAAGAATACCAAGAGAACAAAGCAAAATTGGTGCTAAAAGTAAATTGGAAAATTGTTTAAAATTACATGCTCTATCTGAATCATGAAAGTTTATTTTGGCCTAGACTGTCCCTTTAAGAGTCTATTTTTCTAGTGTTTTTTTTTTTTTTTTTCTTCTAATTTTAGTGTTTGTTACTTTGTGTAACTTAGAGAGTGATAGGTTAGGTCTGGGGGTTTAGATGTTAGTTAAGTAGTGTAGGGCTAGTTTGCATTGGGGGTTTGTGGCGGTTTAGGGGTTAATAGGTATGGGGGTGTTTGCTATGGACGTTTTGGCGGTTTAGGGGTTTATAGGTTGGGGGGAGTTTGTGGTGGGGGGTTGTGGTGGTTTAGGGGTTAAAATGTTAAGGGGTGGTTACGTTAATAGGTTATAGAAGATTAGGGGTTAATAGTGTAGCGAAGTTACGATGTGTTGGGGGTGAGGCTAAGAATTTAGAGGAGCAGTAAATGCATATACAATGTTTAAATTTATATGAATTGTCCTGTATAATGCATATTAATTTAAGTACTGCATAGATTTTAAACGTTTTTATTTCTGTGTTCAAAAATGAAAACATGTTTAAAATCTATACAATACTTAAATCAATATGCATTATACAGAAATTTTTTTATAATTTAAACATTGTACATAAATGTATCGACATAGCTCCTATAGTTATGGGGGGGGGGGTTGCCTTTACTTGTCAGGTACAGTGAAGATATGATGTAGATTTAGGCATTCTGTGGGATGACCTTGGATCCCTTCTTTTGAAGTTTTTTTTATTTTTTACTTTATTACAGTTTTTTTTTATAATTAAGGAAAGAATACACTCTAACAGACAGCATGTGTTGTATATAGGGCCCATGATTAGAACACAGAATTCTAGCAATATGGTTTGCTCTTTTTTTTTTTTTTTTTTATATATATGGAAATTGTTTATAATAATTTAATAATAATTACTAATAATTTTACTTTCCCGACCCTGCAGTTTTATTCTAAACTTCCACGTAGTTGCAAAGAACTTGTGTTTCAGTATGTCAGTATGTGGAAGCTGGTTTAAGTGGCTAATTAAAAATATTATTAAAATGTTTCCATAAAACTGTGGTGTAATGTTTGATTTGGTACATAATGGTTATTGCAGAAGGCGTCATGCATTCCTGCTACTTGTATTATGTTATACAATAAGCATTAATTTGCCCCGGCTTGATTTGGGAGGCTCCCATTTATTAACAAATTAACAGACACAATTTAATCATTCAATTACATGCATGTTTTTCATTCAACATGGTACAACCTGTACTATGTTTTTATTTGTGTGTAGAAGAGTTGGATTTTCTAAAATCTGCTTTTCTGCCAGAGGGGCCAAGAAAGAATTGCCTAGCAGAAATAGTAGAATTAAGGCTAATTGTTTAAATAGTCACCATGCTGTTTTAGTAATGTGCAAATTATGCTGGCATTTTGGTAACTATCTAAATTAAAGTAACAAGCATCAGCATGAAGACTGAAATAAAAATCTTTTTTACATCTTTACAAGATGTCAATCCTTCTGTATATCTCATAAACCAGTTTACAAATATAAATGCACCTTTCTTTATTCTCACAACTAAATCTTTATAAATTCACATGTAATAATGCTACCCTTTAGTTGTGGAGAGGTCAAATTCGTTCTGCTAAATATAAAATTAGAACAGTTGGTAGTTTGGTCACTTTGGCCTAGTTTTCTTTGAGGTAGTGAAGTCTATGGAGAATTTGTAAGTTACCACCAGTTTCCAAACTTACCACCTCAATAAAAACTAGGCCTGTGTTGGGTATTAGATTATTAGTAACTGCTCACTTGAAGCAGCCTGCATCTAATGACATCACTGTCCCATTTTTTATTTTTTTTTAAGAATAAGCTGTCAATACAGAGAAATGCAGTCAAGTTAAAAATAAAGTAGAAAAGTTTTAATATGTTAATAGTATAATTTAACATATCCTGTTTTATTTTTTTAAACATATATCTACATCAGTGAGGGACAACATATATCTACATCAGTGAGGGACAACATATACCTACATCAGTGAGGGACAACATATATCTACATCAGTGAGGGACAACATATATCTACATCAGTGAGGGACAACATATATCTACATCAGTGAGGGACAACATATATCTACATCAGTGAGGGACAACATATACCTACATCAGTGAGGGACAACATATACCTACATCAGTGAGGGACAACATATATCTACATCAGTGAGGGACAACATATATCTACATCAGTGAGGGACAACATATATCTACATCAGTGAGGGACAACATATATCTACATCAGTGAGGGACAACATATATCTACATCAGTGAGGGACAACATATATCTACATCAGTGAGGGACAACATATATCTACATCAGTGAGGGACAACATATATCTACATCAGTGAGGGACAACTTCCTAAACACATGGGGGGAGGGGGCACAGATTAATATTTTAGACGCATGTTATATTATTTGTGTATTTAATATCAATAATCTATTTCCTAGAAATGTCTAGCACCACAGGGCCAGATTTAAGTATTGTTGCAGAGTACCATCTATGCGCTCTTCTCTCCCTCAGCGGGCTCATTTGAAGGAGTCCCCAAAGCACATATATTTAGTTTTTCCTGGGATCACAAAAAATATGACACACATTCTCATTTCTGCTTTCTCAAATAGGTGCAAGATAGTGAATACATTTTGTATCTGTGTTTAGTTATGTAATACTTTATAGCGTTAGTGTATATATAGTGTTTTCTGTGGGTTATTCATTGTAAATGAATATTTAATATTTGAAGCTTTTTATTTGTTTAAGATGTTACTTTTCGATATATGAAATGTAACATTCCACTAGTGAACAAAAGAGTTTATTTAGTTTTTAAAAAATCTACAAAGAAATTTCATTATTTAACCTGTGTTTTTGTTTTTATAGTAAAGTGTAACATTTCGGTTGTCCTAAAACTTAAATGGGGAGGGCAAGGAAAATATGTTTTCTTCCATTGAAATGTCACAATGGGGATAGTCACGCTTTCTGTTTGTGCTCTATGGGTAGCGCATAACTATTAAAATAAAGCAGGTGTCTATTTCAGCTTGGTTTTGCAGTGTCTGCCATAGAGTAAGGTGGTATCTGCTTTCTTTAAAGGCACACTAAACGCGTCTTGCTATTGTGTTAACATTGTGCTTTGTCCCACATCCCCTAGAGAAGCCAAAAAGCAAAATCTTTAACCTAGGTTTTCAAAATGCTGCAAATTGCCTGAGCCAGCAATTAGATTTCCAGCATTTGTTACTGGTTTTGTGTTCTGGCCTCCTAGGGAGTGTGGGGCAAGCACACATTTTACATGAAAGCAAGAAGTGTTTAACTTCCTATTAAAGACATTAGATGATGATACATTTTTGCTTCTATTCTATAGTTTGCTTCTCCTTGGTGAACAGGTTCAGTTTCCATCAGTTTTATATGTTCTTTGTCAGAAGGGTTTCTATTTCATGAAGTAATCATGTTCTGTAATCCAGTGACCTTAGCCAAACAATTGTCACAGATATCCACAGCTGTAACAAATTGTATATTTGCCACAAATTTCTTATATCCTAACATTTGTTTATTACTTTGCATATCAATGTTGTGGTTATTACAAAGGAAACATGACAAGAAGCTTTTAAAATAATTTATATTCACTTTGAGACTCTTTGTAAACTGGCTTAATTGAAGAGTGAGGATTAGTCGCAGTAAAATTAGTCCCAAACTTCTAGCCGTCTGGAAGGCTTGGAAGAATGACTGGGCCTTTTCTAGTGTTGCCAATTGCATAGCGTGTTCCCTAATCTTCTGGCTTCAAGCATTATTACATCATGGGAATTGAACACAGAACACAACTGGCTGAAAGTATATGGGTTAAAACATTAGTGATTTAGCAATTGTACATTAAATAAAATATGCTCGTTACACTCCGCAAAAGCTGTAATCCATGAAGCGCCAGCTTTATCACCACTTCTTTTAAAAGGCGACAAGTGCATAACCTGAGAATAGGTGTGCAGGATTACTGTGTATTTATAAGTGTTTTATTTAACGCGTGCTCTCTTAACAGAGCATTAACATCATGATTCAGATAGAGCATGCCATTTTATACAACTTTCCAATTTACTTCGGTTATCAAACTTGCTTCATTCTCTTGATATCCTTTATGAAGGCTTAGGAGAGGCAATGGACTACTGGGAGCTAGCGGATCAGGTGAGCTAGGGACATGATACATGTATATGCCGCTTCCTAGCTCTATTTAGGTTTCCTCTTTAACAAATTATACAAAAAGAACAAAGCTTCTGCCCTTTTTGGGGTTAAATCTGTTGACTAACTTGTCTATAAACAAATTGGCATATCAGAGCTGGGGCTCAGTAGTGTTGTGCTAATTTTCACAATATGGTTCTTTGGACAATTTTTTTTCCTGTTTTATTTTTTTCTATGCTGAGGTTTGCCATTTATTTTTTTATTACTCAGTCCTATTGTATCCTGTGTCTGAATCCCAAAATATTTTTTTGGGGATTTCAAATCTCTTTTAGCTATATAGTTAGTCAAAGTTGCACTTTTGGAACAACCTATTCTACTCTAGATGCTGATACAGCAAGAGAGAGGAGCATATATATATATATATATATATATATATATATATATATATATATATATATACACCTGCTTCCATGTTAAAAGATAAAATACTCTAACAAAATATAGTATTTTATTTTTACCCAAGAATGTCCCTTTAAGAGATATCACACTTGAGCATTGTGCACAGCTGCTCTGCTTTGGCTTCAGATCTGTTCCATTAATGTCATTGACCCAATTATGTAGATTACTTAAAGTGCGGATTTTAAAAGCTGCCGTCAGGTTATCACTGGCAAACCCTACTTTTTAAATGATCAACTAATATAGCAAATGAGCAATGATGTGTTTAGGTTATAATTAAATCACTGCTTTATTTTGATTAACTCAGACACAATATTTTCATGCATAGAATAGTTACGTGCAAGGTAATGATTATTCAGAATGATTATATGCATTCTGTACGGAGATTACAATTAGTATTTTGCCAATAATTCTGTTTGTGTTTATTTGAATGTGCCCTCAAGTTTCTTTGTTTGTTTGTTTTATAAATGATAGATTTAAAAAAAAACTCTTAGAGATTCTATATGATGTTTATTGGTAGTGAGCCAGGTGGTTTGAATTGGCTGAAGCTTATGCACAGAATACAAATAGTAAAGCTATCCACAGCCTTCACACGTTGGCACAAACAAGTACAGTGGTTAATTATTAGGTAAATGTCTGGTGAAAATCAGATCTTTCAAAGTGTCAATAGAATTTATATAATGTGTTCCCTTTCTCATTCCTGTGTCTATGTATAATACTTAGAGGGATGATATATGTAAAATGCAACACTTCCTCACAGAGGAAACAACTAAGATTCTAATCCACTGTCTCATCATATCCCGCCTTGACCTCTGCAGCTCCCTCTCCTTCTGTCTCCCAAGCTACAGCCCGCCCCCTCTGCAATCCAATCGTGAATCCTTGCTTGGATTTTTCTTACCACACCATTGGGCCATTGGCTGCCTCAGGTTTTAGCATTTCAAGTGTTGCCTAAAACACACCTGTTTAGGGATGCACATAATATACATTATAATATAATATAAATTAAACTGTTTCTCTGATTTTCTCCAGTCCATCACTTTCTATCAACTCGTTTTAATTCATAAGTTCACACATCCTGTGTAAATTAGAAATTAACCCACTGGTAGGGTACACTACAGTTGTATTGTTCTTGCAATTGCCTTTTTGTAGCTATTACCCTGTTATCACTCACTTATTTCAGTATCACTGCAGATAAAATATACAAAAATGTCCCCATTTTTAGTTTACCTTTCTCCTCTTCATTGGTTTTAAAGGGACATTAAACAGTTGAGATTCTAATATAAAATGTTTAATTATGTATATTTGAAAATCTTTGCCATACACTTTCATCATGTATTTTGTCCCTTTTTCCTGTAATTATCTTTAAACATTGTTGGTTATCTCAGTTACACTGAGTTTCTTTAAAGTAAAGAATACTACTATGTTAGAACGCAGGCTTTCCCCTTTGTAGGCTGTGTGGAAACTTGTTTGCATGCTCTCTTTTATAGCCTGTTTTTTTATATATATATGTCTCTAATTGCCCTTAGCAGAATAAATAGATATGTGGAAATTCTAGGTGTCAACATGGCAACTTTATAGAAACTAAACTGTCTCAGAAAATGTTAACTAACCATGCAACAGAGAACCAGTTTGTGACATAGAGGTTTAACCAACCCTTTCTACTTTTAGTCAGATAGTCCCAGCCAAGCCATTCCAGGTAAGTCTTTGTCTTAGCTCAGTGGGTGCAAAGGTTAACGAAACACCCTCTAGTCTCTACTAAACTTAGTAAAGGAATATGTATTATGAACAAAAAGAGTCACAGTACATTTCTATATAAAGGAACAAACCGTTAAAAATGAAAAAGAGAAAATTAAAGGAACCTATTATTTTACCAGTATAGTGTCTGTTCCAAGGGAGATTGGCATAGAAGATGGTCCATTACGCTGTAGCAGCATCCCAAGAATCACTTGCATTGTGGAACCATGTGGATTATTTTGATACCATGTCTGTCATATTTGGTTACCGCCTAACATAAAAATGACTAAAACATATCCTGAAATATTCTAGAGTTTCTGTTAAGATGTGTATTTTGTGAAACCTGTTGGCCATCAACCACCTTAGAGGTTTATAACAGGGTCTGGGCCTAGCAATAAACACACTTCAGGAAAGAAACAAAATTGCCTTTGATCAATTAAAATTCTGAAGCTTGATTTTTGTTATTCACCAGACACTACTGACATAGTTTATGTCCACGTCAGTGACTCACAGGCATTCTCTTTTTAACCAAAAATATAAAAAAACATCTTAACCCACAACATCCCAGATACTATTTACCTCAGGGTATTATCATGACACTAAAGTTAGTCCAGGTCCTGGGTGCCTAGTGCGTTTTGCCTCCTGTTAGCGCTTCTAGGGACCTGGCAAGAAGAGGGTTGGGTTAGCGCACTCTAGAGTGCGTTAACGTTAGTATTAAGCCTTTTCAAATAATTTAAAGAAAACAAATAAATACTGACATGGATTATTACTAATCTACAAAAAATTCAGATAAAGTCCGTTTGCTAGGTTGTCGCTCATCTCATGTTTTTATTCTAAACATTTCTCCCAGACAAACATACTTAAAATTTTGTTTCAAGACATAACGAGCTGAAGTGGAATGAATATTTTATTATATATATATAGAGAGAGAATGACCCAATAGCTAAATGCTGTAGGACGCTGTTTATTCCTAAATCTGATAGGGCATTCAGCCAGCTGTTCTGAAATAAAACTGCACCTCTTATGGGAATCAGTAGCTTAGATTGGACTTTCTGTTCTAAGTCTATCTAGTGAACTGTGCTAAATCAAGAACAGTTTTATCTTAGCTTACACATTGTTGTAGGTGCATCCTTTTGTAAATTATTAATCTCATTTCAGGCTTGTTATTTCACAGTATTCGGACAAAGCTGGCAATTTTATTAAAACAGCCTTCTCTTTCTAGAGTAGAACTGAAAAAATATTGTTGTTGTTGAGCATGAGACATTGCTAGTGTATTATCAAACACAAGATGTTTATGTTGTGATAGACCACTAAATCTTACTTCAAGCCCTCTTTAAAGGGACATTAAACACTAAACATATTTCATGCACCCCCTCTGATTATGGGTGCCGCTATTTTGAAACCTCGGTTTCACTGTCAGCACTGGAATGCACTTAAAGCTAGATTTCAACTTGGAGGCACTCATGAGGTGGGGAATGACCTCAGTACTACTCTTATAAAATGTATTTAGAGTTTAACGTCCCTTTCAGTTATTGTGGGAATAGGAAAATTAAAGAAAAAGTGAGTAAAATGTATAATAAAGTATTCTGAAGTTTTTTAATGTACATTCTTCATAGTATTTGCTGCATTAGTTTTTACTTTTGAAATTGTATATGTCTTGTGTGGAAACATAACTCACTATATTGGACTTGCTCATTTATGTTTAAAATCTAGGGACTAAAACCTCATCATTGATGTTATCTAATTGAGGTTCAAGGCTATCTTTAAAAGCAATAGCAGACACTATATGCCACAGTTCCACTTGATGAATCCTGGACTTTATCTTCAGTGTGACAATTCTATAGCTCCTCATAAGCACCTACTTTTCTCATGATGAGCTCTTTAATATGCAGCTTTTGATCATTTGAAGATAGTCTCATGCTGCTTCATTGTTTGATTGCATACATATTTATATTTTAGCATATTTGTAATATTTGGGCTAATTAAACTACAGTGCTTCACATACTAAATTTAGCTTTGATTACACAACAGGCCATATTGTTATTGGATTCCCAGCAGCACTGAAATTTTAGATGCAAGTCCCTTATCATATAAGAACATAAAAAAGAAGGAACACAGGAATTAGAATAACTTTTTTATTTTTTTTTAAATGCTCGTCCCTCTAATCATTCGAAAATTGTTGTGTGTGCAGTTACCAGTGAAAATGGAGGTGTTGATTAAATATATTAGCATAAAATGAGATGACTATTTCAATTCTTAATGGATTTTAGACTGCTTAATATTACCAACAGCTATGTGTAAAGCTGAACAGTCAGAATTCTGCAATTTCCTTTTTATAGCATTTCATCACATGCAAGTGTTCTGTGACCCATGGAAGGAATGTAGAAGTACCGTTATTAGATTTTATTTATCTGAACAACGTGCATGTAAGAAGCAGGAATTATATTAGCGATGCAGTAAAATAAATGGAGTAATTGCGTTAAGAATAGAAAACAAATATTATTGTTTAAGGATTCGTATGTGCTGGCCTACTCTTAGGGAGACAGTTAAGTGTTTTGTAAGAAGTAAAAATGCAACTCTAGCTATTGATAAATCATTTATTCAGTGAAATCACCTTGCAGTGTAATTTAAAAGGACATTAAAGTCAAAATTAAACTGCCATGTTCAGATAGAGCATTCAATTTTAAGTCTTTTCAATTTCTATTTTTAAATTGACTAATTCTCTTGGTATTGTTTGTTGAAAAGCATGCCTAGAAAGGCAAGGAACAGCAGTACACTACTTGTAATCTAGATGCTGATTCGTGGATACACACACATGCCTCATCATTGGCTCAAGAAATGTGTCCTGCTAGGTCTCTCTCAGCAGTGCCTTGGTACCCAAGAGCGGACTTTAACTATGTGATAACAGCTTTGCTAGAGTTACACGAAGTTATATGCACGCAATAGTGAAATAATAACATGCACTAACACATGCTCGTGTTTTTTTTATATGACATTTTAAAGTGTTTTTTTAGTGAGGTACTTTGCTGGAGGGAAATCTAATATATAGGTTTATGCTTGTGTGCTAGTAACTGAGATAGAATGGGAGTTATCAGCCAGTGAAGAGTCTGTCTCTAAAGACGAGTTGTGCACAAACAGGCATTTTCGATTATCTTCAAAATGAGATGAAACGCTCTTTCATGTTCATGACAAAAAATGTTTGCAGTTCAGTGTCCCTTTAAAGGGATATTAAACCGTAAATAAATTATATATGATGTATTCAAAGCGAAGATTAGCCTGAGTGCCAAAGCCCACAATTTTCTGAGTTAAATTGCAAGAGAAAGAAAGGGTACAAAATAAATAATGAAAGCATACTGCAAATGTTATTTTACAATGTATAGTTGCACTTGTTACATTACAGTTTCAGTGTTTAATGTCTCTGTAACCAGTTTATTTCTAAATTGTCTCACGTTGTAAATCTAATAGTTTAGGCGTTACGGACTGGGAATTTTATAGAAAAACTTGCTCAAAGTACCAGATAATTTTTTTAGCATTTTTGCTATCACTCCATTTAAACAGAAATATACTAAAACCAATATGTGAAAACTATATATTGGTTTTAGTAGATAAACCAAAGTATTGATCTAGCCCCATTTTGGTATATTTCATGCCACTGTTTCGCCGCCAAATGTGATCACATTAAAAAAAATTGTTACCTTTTTCAAAAACTTTGGGTTTCTCACAGAAATGGTTTACGATGCTTGTGCAGTCATAACACAAATGGTTGTAAAAGCTTCTCTGTGATCTATTTTGTTCAGAATTATCAGACATGCATTGTTTTGACATTGTTTTTGGCCATTAGAAGGCTGCTAATTACAGCTGAGCACCACACTTGAAATTCCTGGCAGTGAAGGGGTTAATCAGTTAGCATGTAAGGTTAATTTTTGCTATAGTGTAGAGATTACCCTCCCACCTGACACCTCCCACCACTGATCCCTACCTGATCTCTCTCAAACAGCTCTCTTCCCTCCCCCACCCCTCACTGGCCACCACCGCCTTAGGTAGTGGCAGACAGTCTGGAAGTATGCAGTTCTTGGGCATTTAAAAAAAAAATATATATATATATATATATATATATATATATAAAAGAGATCTCTCCTGTCTGCCAGTACCCAGTTTATAGAAATCTTATTTTTTTAATTAGCTGTTAATAATTTAGTGCCCCCCCCAGTGATTGTTAATATATTTTCTGTAGCATAGGGAACCCTCCCCTCTCCTGCGATATTCTGCCCGTCCACCTCCCTCCTTCTCTCCCACACCACCCACAGCATCACTGCAAGCCGATACAGACAGTGACACAAAGTGTCACCCTCTGCATCAGCGATCTGTCTTCATATGGTAAAGGCAGAACGATCAGTTCTTCCTTACCATATGAAGGCAGATGCCTTCTCCCCATGGCTGCAGTCTCCACTCTCAAAGCTGACAGAGAAGACCTAAGCCTAAGCCAGACTATTGGACATAGGTACAACATCAATAGGGTACACAAGACAAAGTACTATGTGAAATAGTATTTAACTCCAGCTTTAATGTAAGTTGCCATTAAATGATCACTAAATACAATAGAATTGAATAATTGATAAATACACAATTAAAAAAAATGTAATATCACATTTTAAAGTTGATTTTATTTTTCAACCCTCTGTGTCCCGTGACAGCCATCAGCCAATTACAAAATGCGTATACGTATATATTGTGCCATTTTGCACATGCTCAGTATGAGCTGGATTCTCATGAATGTGTACATATAAAATTGTGTTTTAATAATGGAAGTACCGTATATTGGGAATTATTTTTTTTTTTTTAAATTGCATGCTTAATCTGAATCATGAAACTTTATTTTTTACTTTAGTATCCCTTTAAATTTCCTAGATTTTTTTTTTTACATAATGTGTATGTGTGACTTCTTATGATGTATGTGTGCACTACAAGTACCATTTACCAGTCCCCATACCTACTATATGGTACTATAACCTCCACAATCCTGTGCTGTCAAATGTTGCTACAGAGCATGTTTTAACTTTTTTAAACCCTTATATCTTGGTAAACAAAATTGGGGGGGAAATACCTACTAGAAAATGTAATATATATATTGTCTGGTCTGAGGAGGAGGTCTGTGGTCCCCGAAATGTCACTATGGTATAATAAAGTGTTTATTATTTTGACACAAATAAAAGGAGTAAAATCTATACTTTCAATATTTAAATTTAACTTTGACTAAGCACCCTGGTTGTTGAGAGTGCAGATACCTGTGGGATATATATATAAATAAATAAAATAAGCTTCTAGAATTACATTTAGACCTCAAATGAGCTTAAATGAACGAGGTGAAGAATCTTCTGCTGCTTTAAACTTGTACAGAGAAAAAAAAAATGTTTTCTCTTCTAAAATTATTAACTACCTCACAAAGTATTTTGTACTGTAACTTTATTCTCTTTTCACTGTAAAGGTGAAGATGTGTGGATGGTTTAATGCAATAATGTATCTTTATAGAGGTGGCTGAATGTCATAAGGTTACAGTTGTTAAGTTTCCGATATTGTTTCCTACGAAAACACTTTGGTCGCCCTATAGGTCAGCTGTCGGTAAAAAGGTTAGTGCTTTGCACTGGGCATCTCTGCTTTTATTTAATGAGCAGATGAATAGTGCTGTTAATAAAAGTATTGCAGTATTCGCTGACATTTATGTCCTTGGATTCTAATAAAGAATTGAGGTTATGAATAGTTGATGGTTTGAATTGATGTTTTATGTTGAACACTAGCTATAATTTGCCCTCTGAGGATTGTTCTACTGAGAAACAGATGGTTTTCAGAGTAACAAATTGCATGATGTGTATAAGTATATATAGAACTGACTTAAAATACATTCACCTTCAGTGGCAGAAAATATGAACCAGTTTAGACATTTAGATGAAAACCATTTGCAGGCTTGTGTATACTGTATATACTTTTTTTTATGTATTTCTTTATTTTACATTCAAAAGAGCTGAAGGTTATAGTAATACATTCAGTTTTTCATGATCTCCCCCTTTAAGTGAATCTATTAGGTCATGTTTATTATGATTATCTTTTTTTTTATTTTTAAATAACGTCACATTTTTATAATTGATTAATTAATTAGTTGATAAATCTCTTTATTTTTTATACCATTACAATGTAAATGAGAAAATAATTTTTGGGCCACATTCCTATTAGCAGATGGTTTAACTTAAAGGGACATGGGAGTTCAAGGTGAACTTTCATAATTCAGATAAGGTGTAGAGTTTAACAAAATAATCCAATTTATTTATCAAATTGAACTTTCTCTTGAAATTGCTGGTGATTGGTGTTTACCCACATATACTTCTTGTTATGGGACAGTTAACTCATTCAGATTATTATATAAAAAATGTAGTTATGTGTAATAACTTTGCAAAATATTGTCATAATTTATTTTGCCCCCTTTTAATGTTGTTTAGCTCTGAAACTTGTGTATTTTCTCATTCTCAGAGAAATGTACCCTGTTGACATCTCAAAGCTAACCCTGCTACCCTGCTACATTACTTAATTGTCTTTAGTACATAATTACTGAAAAGCATTACTTTATACTAACAGTAATCATGACCAGCCCAGACTCAAGCCCGGATTGCCCAGATTGGTTCCTACAAATAAATCAAGTGGTGGTGGGTGGACTTTGACTATAGAAAACCAAATGCAGCAAACACAATGTTCATTTGGTGGCAACCCTATTTACCATGCTTTCATGGAAATGCAGTTAAAGAGACAATCTGCTTGGAAATTGTTATTGTTTGAAAAGATAGATAATCCCTTTATTACCCATTCTCTGTTTTTGCATAACCTGCAACACAGGCTATGTGTTGTATTTTATCAAATGCCCCTGTGGGATTATTTATGTTGGCGAGACGACTAAAAAGATCTGGGAGAGGATTAACCAACATAAGAGTAACATTCGTAGAGGTTATGTTGATGCACCAGTGGAACACAACTTTATCCAAGCCGGGCATAATTTAAGACAACTGAGTTTTCCAGTGATTGACCAAGTTACACTCCACAGAAGAGGGGCAATAGAGAATAAGTATTATTGCAAAGAGAGGAGTTTTAGATATACACACTCAACTGTAATTTCTAATGGAATGAATAGGGAATTGGATTGGTCGGTATTTTCCTAATGTCTATGCAGTATGTATGTGTAAAGAATATTTGTTACTTCACCACTAGGGGGCAAGGGTGGTATTTTTATTTTACAATATTAAGGGTTAAATTAAGAGAGGTTAGGAGTTCTTTGACTATGTAAGTGTGGAAATGTGTTATATGTTTTTATTACATGACAATTACAAGTTCATTGCCCAAAATGTTGCCTGATTGTCTGATTACTTTGGATAATAAAGGAGGACTTTTATGATAGTGGTCCTGCTGCGTTGCATTCTTTTTCTGAGAATATACAGTACTGTGCAAAAGTCCTAGGCCACCATTAGATTTATTATTTTAGCAATGGTATAATGACCATATATAATTATTTCTCAGTCTCTTTATTAGAATACAACCAGAAAATAAAGGATATTTGTATGCAGTATTAAAAATCAGAACCCCCCCAACCCCCCCCCCCCCACAGCTTCTATAGGCTAAAGTGGCAAGTATTTAGTGTGACCTTCCCTTACAATTGAGCAATAGCAGGATCCTAGCTCTCGTAAACCTAAGTGGAATGGATCGCTAATTTATGTAATTTCTAACACCTGTATTTGTCCTACTATTTCATGTCAAAATGACTGCTGTGAAAAAGGTCTATTACACCAGGTTTGTGCAAGACATGCTTGAGTATTACATACACGTGGTATGAGTTAATTCATTGGAAGCTTGCTAATAAGTCCAACTTTCAGTCACATTATTCCATTCAAAATGCCAAAGATCACAGAATCTGACAGACATAAAATCATACTTAGGCATTCGCAAGGCCACTCTCAAGAGGAAATCAGCAAAAAACCTGGATACTCATGATGTGGTATTCAAGCTGTTATAAAGAAATTTTAAAGAATCAGGAGAGGTCAAGGACAAAAAAGGACTGGAAGGCCAAGAAACCTTTCAAAATCTAATGAGAAATTTCTCTCAGAGTTTCTTCTTTGAGATACCAGAAGTAATCCTGCAAGGTCCTGTCTCAGCATCTGGCAGCTTCATCGTGATGCCAAGTTGACCCTTCTACAGTCCACAGAAGCTTGATCAGGAATGGTCTTTGTGGAAGGGTAGCAGCCAAGAAACCACTTCTTCAGAAGGGGAACAGGGTGAAAAGGCTAAGATATGCTAAAGGTCACAAAGATTGGAATAAAGATCAGTGGAAAAGAGTATTATGTAGTGACGAAACCATGTTTGAAATTTTTGGGTCTAATCGTCGACAATATGTGAGAAGAAGAGTTGGAAAGAGATTGAAGAATGACTGATTGTTGCCTTCATTGAATCATGGTGGAGGGTCTGTCCTGGTTTGGGGCTGCATTACTGCCAGTGGTGATGGCGATATTGTCCAAATTCATGGGATCATGAATGCTGAAAAGTACAAATAGTTTTTATTCATCATGCCATTCCTTCTGGATAGCATCTGATTGTGAATGGTTTTATTTTTCAGGTTGATAACCGCTAATAAAACACTGAGCGTCATGGATTGGCCTCCAGAGTACAGACCTGAATATTATAGAGGCAGTATGGGGTCACCTGGACAGAGAGAGAAATAAAAGACAACCTAAATCTAAAGAAGAACTCTGGGAAGTGCTGAAAGAAGTCTAGTATAATACAGTATACCAAAAGATTACTTCAGAAAACTTCAGGACAGTCTCCCAAAAGAGTTCAAGTGGTGCTTAGTGCCAAGGGAGGACACACTATATACTGAATCTTGCCTGAAGAAGCTATTTTTTTTATTTTGTTTACATATTTCCTTTATTTTCTGTTTCTATCTTAAAAGGACAGTTCACCCAAAAATTGTATCCCCTTTAAAATGTTCCCAATGATTAATTTTACCTGCTGGAGTGTTTAAAATTGTTTACAAGTAGCTACTTTACCACTATTTTGGCATTTGAAATAGCTGATTTAGCCTGTGGTATCCCAACCTATACTGAAAGTTTCTATACTGGAATGGAGTATATTCTATTGAATAGCCTAATTAAACACAGCCAGCAGAAGAAATTACACTCTCAGTGGAGTGCAGGATAGTTAAGTAATACAATGATAAGTTTCCATTGTTCTCTCTTTGAGCTTCGGTTTTCTAGACAAATATAAGATAAGGAAGCAAGTCTGTGTACCTAAAAGTGATAACATAATGAGATCTGATATTACCTGAAGCTCAACCCATTGTAATAGGCTGTGGTTTAAAGGCACAAAACCAGCTATTTCATATACACAAATAAACCGAAAAATGCAATTTCTCATAAATTTTATACTCTGCAGCTGGTATAACAAGTCATTGAAAATACATTCAAATAAAAACAATTTTAAAGTGTACTGTCCCTTTAATTGAGAGACTGAAAAATAAATATGAATGGTCAATAAAACTTTGCTAAAACAACAAAGCTGGTGGTGGTGTAAGACTTTTGTACAGTACTGTACTTTGGGCTGCTTTGCAAGGCCCTAGCAGCTTGCACACTCATAGAGTATAAGGAAAACGGGTGCTGGATCTTGTTGGGAAGACAGTTTTGCATAACCAACACTTATATTATTATACTTTTTACCTCTTAGATTGCCTTGTATATCTAAGCCTTTGCAAACTGCCCCCTTATCTCAGTGCATTTTACAAACTTGAATCAGTGCTGGTTCCTGTATAACCATAATCATTCTTCACGGGAGTGAGCACAATGTTATCTATGTAGCACACATGAACTAGCACTGCCTGGGTGTTTTGCATGATTTAAAAACCTTACAAATAGCACTGAGATAAGAGGCGGCCAGTTTAGAAACAGGCAATTAAATGGTGCTCAATGCATTTCAGACGGCAGCTTTGTCATCTTTCTTAAGAGAAATGTTATCTTTTCCAAAAAGTGCTGCATCACATATTATCTAAAAAATAAGCACATTTTAGATGGCATAAACAAGAATGTTGTAATGAATGATGCAATATAAAGACATACACAGAACCCTGTACATCCAATCCATAAAGACTGTGTTTTGTAAAATTGAATCCGGAGAAATGAAAAAGCCAACTGTTTTTATCACTTGAGCATTTATTTATTTTTTGACTAACCATCTAGTCTTGTTTGCTCAGAAGATTTGACATAAAATGAAACGTGTCTAAAAGAAGCGCACCCTGCACATTTCCCAGTACCGCCTCCACAAAAGGAAACGTGAATCAACCAATCAGTGGTTACAACTCCAGTTACTGATTGACTGATTTGCTTGTATCCTTTTGTGGGAGTGGCACTGACGCATGAGCTACTGTTAGCCCTAGTTTTTGTTTACCAAAGTTATGAAAGGGATCTGAAACCCAAGATTTTTCTTTCATGACAGTAAAGTTATAATTAAACTTTTTATAATTCAGAAACAACATACAATTTTAAACAATTTTCCTATTTAATTATATTATCTAATTTGCTTAGTTATCTCCGTATCCTTTGTTAAAAAGCATACCTAAGTAGTCTCAGGGGCTTGGAGCTAGCAGCTAGCTGCTGATTGGTGCCTGCACAAATATACCTCTGGTCATTGGCTTACCAATGTATTCAACTAGCTCCCAGTAGTGATTTGTTGCTCCTTCAATAAAGGATGCCTAGAGAATGAATCAAAATTTTAATAGAAGTAAATTTGAAAGTTGTTTTAAACATGTATGCTCTCTATGAATCTTGAAAGAAAAATTTTTTGGGTTTCATGTCCTTTTAAGCAAAGAAGATAGGAAAATTGGTCAAAAAAATAAAATGCCTGTCTAGTTAATTTTTATTTTAAATAAAATATATACAATTATATATCCCTTTAAGACTTTTGAGGAAGCGTCTATATTTATTTTACATCAATTCATTGTGGGTAACAAAATGACTTTTGTGTAACTGATGCAGTCCGGTTCCCAGTTATTTGCACAAATTGTGTAATGCCGTTGCATAACAAATACACAGTATATTTCCTTTTAATGCTGTCCTCAAACAACCTTAATCTTGTGTCCTGTAACAGCAGGCAGTAGACACCAGTAAATTGTAATTGTGTTGCTTTAGTTATTTAGTGATGTCTTACATTTATACTATAACCATATACCAGTACTATTAACTCTACACCTTGTGTCTATAGATCATTTGTATAGCTGTAGCTATCTACTTATAATTTAAAACCTATATGTTAAACTACACAATGGAGATGACACATTTTGAAGAGAAAAATATATATATATATATGTGTGTGCCTATAAGTAAAACATTTATCAAGCAATACTTTTGTCTATTTATTCACCTTTTTTAACTGTGGGAAAATAAAATCTTACAGTGAACTTATATTGACTGACAAGTATATTTCTTCTGTTAAGTGTGATCAGTCCACGGGTCATCATTACTTCTGGGATATTAACTGCTCCCCTACAGGAAGTGCAAGAGGATTCACCCAGCAGAGCTGCATATAGCTCCTCCCCTCTACGTCACTCCCAGTCATTCTCTTGCACCCAGCAACTAGATAGGTCGTGTGAGAGGACTATGGTGATTATACTTAGTTTTATATCTTCAATCAAAAGTTTGTTATTTTAAAATAGCACCGGAGTGTGTTATTACCTCTCTGGCAGAGTTTGAGGAAGAATCTACCAGAGTTTTGCTATGATTTTAGCCGGAGTAGTTAAGATCATATTGCTGTTCTCGGCCATCTGAGGAGTGAGGTAAACTTCAGATCAGGGGACAGCGGGCAGATGAATCTGCATAGAGGTATGTAGCAGTTTTTATTTTCTGACAATGGAATTGATGAGAAAATCCTGCCATACCGATATAATGTCATGTATGTATACTTTACACTTCAGTATTCTGGGAGAATGGTACTTCACTAGAATTACACTGTAAGAAAGACATAAAGCTGTTTAATAACTAGAGATTATGTTTAACGTTTTTGCTGGAATGTAAAATCGTTTTCATTTACTGAGGTACTGAGTGAATAAATGTTTGGGCACTATTTTTCCACTTGGCAGTTGCTTAAATCTGTTTTTTCTGTCAGTTTCTGTTCTCCCTCACTGCTGTGTGTGTGGGGGAGGGGCGCTTTTACTATGCATCAAATATTTCAGTCAGCAACTCATTGTATTCCCTGCATGATCCGGTTCATCTCTACAGAGCTCAGGGGTCTTCAAAACTTATTTTGAGGGAGGTAATTTCTCTCAGCAGAGCTGTGAGAATTATAGTTTGACTGAGATAAAAACTTTTATTCTGTAATTTGTTTCCTGCTTTCAGAAATTGTTATCTTTGCTAATGGGATTAAACCTTTGCTAAAGTTGTGTTGTTTACAAGGATTGAGGCTATAACTGTTTCAATTTATTAATTTTTAACTGTCATAGATCTTCTGTGCTTCTTAAAGGCACAGTACGTTTTAATATTATTCTATTTGAATTGTATTTCCAAGTTGCAAGTTTATTTGCTAGTGTGTTAAACATGTCTGATTCAGAAGATGATACCTGTGTCATTTGTTGCAATGCCAAAGTGGAGCCCAATAGAAATTTATGTACTAACTGTATTGATGCTACTTTAAATAAAAATCAATCTGTACAAATTGAACAAATTTCACCAAACAACGAGGGGAGAGTTATGCCGACTAACTCGCCTCACGTGTCAGTACCTACATCTCCCGCTCAGAGGGAGGTGCGTGATATTGTAGCGCCGAGTACAGCTGGGCGGCCATTACAAATCACATTACAGGATATGGCTACTGTTATGACTGAAGTTTTGGCTAAATTACCAGAACTAAGAGGTAAGCGTGATCACTCTGGGGTGAGAACAGAGTGCGCTGATAATATTAGGGCCATGTCAGACACTGCGTCACAGGTGGCAGAACATGAGGACGGAGAACTTCATTCTGTGGGTGACGGTTCTGATCCAAACAGACTGGATTCAGATATTTCAAATTTTAAATTTAAACTGGAAAACCTCCGTGTATTACTAGGGGAGGTGTTAGCGGCTCTGAATGATTGTAACACAGTTGCAATACCAGAGAAAATGTGTAGGTTGGATAAATATTTTGCGGGTACCGACGAGTACTGAGGTTTTTCCTATACCTAAGAGACTTACTGAAATTGTTACTAAGGAGTGGGATAGACCCGGTGTGCCGTTCTCACCCCCTCCGATATTTAGAAAAATGTTTCCAATAGACGCCACCACAAGGGACTTATGGCAAACGGTCCCTAAGGTGGAGGGAGCAGTTTCTACTTTAGCTAAGCGTACCACTATCCCGGTGGAGGATAGCTGTGCTTTTTCAGATCCAATGGATAAAAAGTTAGAGGGTTACCTTAAGAAAATGTTTGTTCAACAAGGTTTTATATTGCAACCCCTTGCATGCATTACGCCGATCACGGCTGCAGCGGCATTCTGGATTGAGTCTCTGGAAGAGAACATTGGTTCAGCTACTCTGGACGACATTACGGACAGGCTTAGAGTCCTTAAACTAGCTAATTCATTCATTTCGGAGGCCGTAGTACATCTTACTAAACTTACGGCGAAGAATTCAGGATTCGCCATTCAGGCACGCAGGGCGCTGTGGCTAAAATCCTGGTCAGCTGATGTTACTTCTAAGTCTAAATTGCTTAATATACCTTTCAAAGGGCAGACCTTATTCGGGCCCGGGTTGAAAGAGATTATCGCTGACATTACAGGAGGTAAAGGCCATGCCCTGCCTCAGGACAAAGCCAAAGCCAAGACTAGACAGTCTAGTTTTCGTTCCTTTCGTAATTTCAAAGCAGGAGCAGCATCAACTTCCTCTGCACCAAAACAGGAAGGAGCTGTTGCTCGCTACAGACAAGGCTGGAAACCTAACCAGTCCTGGAACAAGGGCAAGCAGACTAGGAAACCTGCTGCTGCCCCCAAAACAGCATGAATTGAGGGCCCCCGATCCGGGATCGGATCTAGTGGGGGGCAGACTTTCTCTCTTCGCCCAGGCTTGGGCAAGAGATGTTCAGGATCCCTGGGCGCTAGAGATAATATCTCAGGGATACCTTCTGGACTTCAAATACTCTCCTCCAAGAGAGAGATTTCATCTGTCAAGATTGTCAACAATCCAGACAAAGAAAGAGGCTTTTCTACGCTGCGTACAAGAGCTCTTGTTAATGGGAGTAATCCATCCAGTTCCACGATCGGAACAGGGACAGGGGTTTTACTCAAATCTGTTTGTGGTTCCCAAAAAAGAGGGAACTTTCAGACCAATCCTGGACTTAAAGATCCTAAACAAATTCCTAAGAGTTCCATCGTTCAAGATGGAGACTATTCGGACAATTTTACCTATGATCCAAGAGGGTCAGTACATGACCACTGTAGATTTAAAAGATGCTTACCTGCACATACCGATTCACAAAGATCATTACCGGTACCTAAGGTTTGCCTTCCTAGACAGGCATTACCAGTTTGTGGCTCTTCCATTCGGATTGGCTACAGCGCCAAGAATCTTCACAAAGGTTCTGGGTGCTCTTCTGGCGGTACTAAGACCGCGGGGAATCTCGGTAGCTCCATACCTAGACGACATTCTGATACAAGCTTCAAGCTTTCAAACTGCCAAATCTCATACAGAGTTAGTGCTGGCATTTCTAAGGTCACATGGATGGAAGGTGAACGAAAAGAAAAGTTCACTCGTTCCACTCACAAGAGTTCCCTTCCTGGGGACTCTTATAGATTCTGTAGAAATGAAGATTTACCTGACAGAGGACAGGCTAACAAGACTTCAAAGTGCTTGCCGCACTCTTCATTCCATTCAACACCAGTCAGTGGCTCAATGTATGGAGGTAATCGGCTTAATGGTAGCGGCAATGGACATAGTACCCTTTGCACGCTTACACCTCAGACCACTGCAACTGTGCATGCTAGGTCAGTGGAATGGGGATTACTCAGACTTATCCCCTTCTCTGAATCTGGATCAAGAGACCAGAAATTCTCTTCTATGGTGGCTTTCTCGGCCACACCTGTCCAGGGGGATGCCATTCAGCAGACCAGACTGGACAATTGTAACAACAGACGCCAGCCTTCTAGGTTGGGGTGCCGTCTGGAATTCCCTGAAGGCTCAGGGACTATGGAGTCAGGAGGAGAGTCTCCTGCCAATAAACATTCTGGAATTGAGAGCAGTTCTCAATGCCCTCCTGGCTTGGCCCCAGTTGACAACTCGGGGGTTCATCAGGTTTCAGTCGGACAACATCACGACTGTAGCTTACATCAACCATCAGGGAGGGACAAGAAGCTCCCTAGCTATGATGGAAGTATCAAAGATAATTCGCTGGGCAGAGTCTCACTCTTGCCACCTGTCAGCAATCCACATCCCGGGAGTGGAGAACTGGGAGGCGGATTTCTTAAGTCGTCAGACTTTTCATCCGGGGGAGTGGGAACTTCATCCGGAGGTCTTTGCCCAAATACTTCGACTTTGGGGCAAACCAGAGATAGATCTCATGGCGTCTCGACAGAACGCCAAGCTTCCTCGTTACGGGTCCAGATCCAGGGATCCAGGAGCAGTCCTGATAGATGCTCTGACAGCACCTTGGGACTTCAGGATGGCTTACGTGTTTCCACCCTTCCCGTTGCTTCCTCGATTGATAGCCAGAATCAAACAAGAGAGAGCATCAGTGATTCTAATAGCACCTGCGTGGCCACGCAGGACTTGGTATGCAGACCTGGTGGACATGTCATCCTGTCCGCCTTGGTCTCTACCTCTGAAACAGGACCTTCTGATACAGGGTCCCTTCAAACATCAAAATCTAACTTCTCTGAAGCTGACTGCTTGGAAATTGAACGCTTGATTTTATCAAGACGTGGGTTTTCTGAGTCAGTTATTAGTACCTTAATACAGGCTAGGAAACCTGTTACCAGAAAGATTTACCATAAGATATGGCGTAAATACCTACATTGGTGTGAATCCAAAGGTTACTCTTGGAGTAAGGTTAGGATTCCTAGGATATTGTCTTTTCTACAAGAAGGTTTAGAAAAGGGTTTATCTGCTAGTTCATTAAAGGGACAGATCTCAGCTCTGTCCATTCTGTTACACAAACGTCTGTCAGAAGTTCCTGACGTCCAGGCTTTTTGTCAGGCTTTGGCCAGGATTAAGCCTGTGTTTAAAACTGTTGCTCCACCATGGAGTTTAAACCTTGTTCTTAATGTTTTACAGGGCGTTCCGTTTGAACCCCTTCATTCCATTGATATAAAGTTGTTATCTTGGAAAGTTCTATTTTTAATGGCTATTTCCTCGGCTCGAAGAGTCTCTGAATTATCAGCCTTACATTGTGATTCTCCTTATTTGATTTTTCATTCGGATAAGGTAGTCCTGCGTACTAAACCTGGGTTCTTACCTAAGGTAGTTACTAACAGGAATATCAATCAAGAGATTGTTGTTCCTTCTTTATGCCCAAATCCTTCTTCAAAGAAGGAACGTCTACTGCACAAACTGGATGTAGTCCGGGCTCTAAAATTTTACTTGCAGGCAACTAAGGAATTCCGACAAACGTCTTCTCTGTTTGTCATTTACTCTGGGCAGAGGAGAGGTCAAAAAGCTTCCGCTACCTCTCTTTCTTTTTGGCTTCATAGCATAATTCGTTTAGCTTATGAGACTGCTGGACAGCAGCCCCCTGAAAGAATTACAGCTCATTCTACTAGAGCTGTGGCTTCCACTTGGGCCTTCAAGAATGAGGCCTCTGTTGAACAGATTTGCAAGGCTGCAACTTGGTCTTCGCTTCATACTTTTTCCAAATTTTACAAATTTGACACCTTTGCTTCATCGGAGGCTATTTTTGGGAGAAAGGTTCTTCAGGCAGTGGTTCCTTCTGTATAAAGAGTCTGCCTATCCCTCCCGTCATCCGTGTACTTTTGCTTTGGTATTGGTATCCCAGAAGTAATGATGACCCGTGGACTGATCACACTTAACAGAAGAAAACATAATTTATGGTTACCTGATAAATTCCTTTCTTCTGTAGTGTGATCAGTCCACGGCCCGCCCTGTTTTTAAGGCAGGTAAATATTTTTTAATTTATACTCCAGTCACCACTTCACCCTTGGCTTTTCCTTTCTCGTTGGTCCTTGGTCGAATGACTGGGAGTGACGTAGAGGGGAGGAGCTATATGCAGCTCTGCTGGGTGAATCCTCTTGCACTTCCTGTAGGGGAGCAGTTAATATCCCAGAAGTAATGATGACCCGTGGACTGATCACACTACAGAAGAAAGGAATTTATCAGGTAAGCATAAATTATGTTTTTTCCTATTATGGGTCAATACATTTTAAAAAATGCCAGGAATAGAGAGGAACATATTAAAATTTTATTTATGTACAGATTGAAATTGTGGTCTAGTTTATTTTAAAAGTGATGGCAAAATGCATGGGAGATATTCAGACATCCCAACCTGCAAAAACTCATTTCAGGGAGGTGGCTTCTCCTGATACTGTTCCGCCACCCCCCCCCCACCCCCCCAGTTATATATTGGACACCTTGAAACCTTAAATAAGATAGACTTATCATTAAAGTAGCTTCCCACTAAAGTCACATAAAAAAAAAGTTGCTTTATTGCACAACCACATACAACAAACCTATTTTCCAGTGATCGTACGCTTGTTGAAAGTTTAAATATTAGAATACAAAGTTTAATTACGTGCAGTAAATAAGGTAGTGTTTGTGTTTTTATTTTATTAGAATAAGTGGGGGCTTTTTGGTTACGGATGCTTTGAGGGTTCTATAACGTCCCAGCAACTAAAGGCATTCCTTAAAGAAACACTTTTTCCGGATTTGGGCCACATTGGATCATGGTACTTGGAGTTTCAGGGAGATTGCATTCCATTTGCTGGCATCAGGGAGCCGCTATTACAATCAGGGAGAGTTGGGATGTCTGTATATTCTTATAGGGCAATGACCTAGTTAGTAGAAGTGGCTGCCTTGTAGCAAGTCACTTTTATTTATTGAAACTCTGTAAATTTATCAGATGAGGAAGATAAAACCCAACATTTTTATTTCATGATTCAGACAGAGCATACAATTTTTAAAAAGTTTCCAATTTACGCCTATTATCAAATTTGCTTTGTTCTTATATTATTCTTTGTTGAGGAGAAATCTAGATGGGTAGTGTGCACATGTCTGAAGCACTGCATGACAGGAAATAGTGCTGCCATCTAGTGCTCTTGCTAATGTATAACATTCATGCAAAACTGCTGCGCTATATATATTTGTGTGTATAGTGTTGCAGACTTGTGCACACTCATGAACTTGCCTTTCTGCCTTTCAACAAAGGATACTAAAAACATAAAGAAAATGTGATAATAGATGCATATTGGCAAGGAAAGTTGTTTAAAATTGCATGCTCTGTCTGAATCATAGGGGGTTTATATAAAGAAATTAATATGCAAACTACTATTTTTAAATGCCATATTATTTAGTCATTTTTAATAAATGGTTCCTTTTATTTTGGCAATAACTAAATGAAGTGTAATAGTTTTGCAAGGTTGTGTGAGTATTATTTTTTATTATTATATATATAATATATGTTTTAATCTAAAAGGTCATTTTTTTTCTGTTTTCTTAAACTTGTCTGATCACATTATCTATTCAGAAATTAAAAAATCAAACCCAGTACTTTTTGTACAGTTATTTCTTCCCTTTAAATTATGATCTGTATAATATATTCCATACTTAAATTTCAAATAAGGTGGTGCTGAGATAACTGCACATTAATAACGAGTGGCGGCTTGTGGGTTACTCAAATGGGGGTTCACTGCCCTAGGAATAAACTTATACCGGTTAGCTCCATGCCATGTAGCCAGAGTATAAAATGTAAAGTTGTCGAGGACCGCTTACCTGCTTCTGTCAATGGTGAGCATCAACACAGGAGGCGGTGAATTTTGCTGCCTCCCCCCCAATAAAAAAAATAATCACACACACATATTTACACACACACATATACACACACATATTTACACACACACACACACACACACATATTAACACCGACACACACACACACACACACACATATACATACACACACATAAATATACACACTCAAACATATATACACACACATACACACACACACATATTTACACACACACACACACACACACACACACACACACATATTAACACCGATACACACACACATATACATACACACACATAAATATACACACTCAAACATATATACACACACATACACACACACATATTTACGCACACATATATACATACACTGACACACACATATACATACACACACACATAAATATACACACTCAAACATATACACATATTATATATACACACACACACACACACATATACACACACATATTGACACACACATATTTACGCACACACATATTAACACCGACACACACATATACATACACACACATAAATATACACACTCAAACATATATACACACACATACACACACATATTTACGCACACATATATACATACACTGACACACACATATACATACATACACACACACATAAATATACACACTCAAACATATACACATATTATATATACACACACACACACACACATATACACACACATATTGACACACACATATTAACACCGACACACACACACATATACATACACACACATAAATATACACACTCAAACATATATACACACACATACACACACACATATTTACGCACACATATATACATACACTGACACACACATATACATACACACACACATAAATATACACACTTAAACATATACACATATTATATATATATACACACACACAGACACACATATACACACACATATTGACACACACATATTTACGCACACACATATTAACACCGACACACACACACACATACATACACACATAAATATACACACTCAAACATATATACACACATACACACACACACACATATTTACGCACATATATATACACTGACACACACATATACATACAGACACACATAAATATACACACTCAAACATATACACATATTATATATACACACACTTACACATATATACATACACATACACATTTACGCACACATATATACACAGACACACAAATATTTACACGCACACACACATATATACACCGACACACACATATACATACACACTCAAACATATATACACACACATACACATATATACACACACACATATATACATGTAGGCACTTAGAAGTATATGCTTCAAGTCCTCTGCACATATTTCTATCTATCGCACGTGCGGTGCGATAGATAAAAGTAAAAAGTGCAATTTTTTTTACAGAACTGGAACCTTTTTGGCTGAATAAATATAACATCCTTAGTTACTAAAATTGTTCTTGTATTGTGTATGTTCTGCAGAGATGTAAAATATTTATAAAAAACACTGCTAAAGTAGTTTCTGGGTTGATAACCGCTCATAGGCAAAAGTTTGTGTGATTTTTTTTAAATGTTTTCTTGTGGGGAGAATGATTGTTACTTATGCAAGTGATTTATAATGAATTCTAGCTTTCACATCACTTACACACCAGTGGTGTATACACAACAAACATCTTTCTAGAACTCAAAAAATAAGCAGTAGATGAGAATCCTACAGCTTATGTTTTGCTGCCCCCTCCCGCAATGAAAGCAAGAAGCAAAGAATTTCATTCAAGTTTAAGATGCCCTTCTGCCAATACAGGTCTCAGGCAGTAGACAGTCTATCAGAAGGGCATTTCAATTAGACCTTGATAAGTGAATGGTATTTGCTAATCTTTGGTGGGTGTGCATAATGGCTCATGTTCAAAGAAGTTAAGAAATGCATCAGGAATTCTGGCTCTAGCTATTTCCCTTCTTTGCTGATTGTCAGGAAATGGCACATTAATTTGTCTGCTTCAGTAATAGCACTTTACATAGATAAAGGAATAAACTCTTCTTTACTTTGTGTGTGTGTAT
The DNA here is from genome assembly GCF_027579735.1 of Bombina bombina. Lineage (NCBI taxonomy): Eukaryota > Metazoa > Chordata > Amphibia > Anura > Bombinatoridae > Bombina > Bombina bombina. Next base: position 251,290,516 of record NC_069501.1, on the reverse strand, counting down.
ATATTATATATATATATATATATATATATATATATATATATATATATATATATACTAGGGCTGCACAATTAATCACGGATGCGGTTTTAAACTGCGATTAATCGTTGTGGTTTAAATACCACAAGAGAACACAATTTAAAAATAAACGGAGGCGGAAAGGGAGGATGAGAGGTGGACCAGTGTGTGGCCGTGGGCGGACCTGAGAATGCCTGCAAAACGGCCATTTTGGAAGAGATTGAAGAGTGTGTGGGAGTCATCTGGGAGTGGTGTGACGGTGGGTCAGCTGAAAGTTGTGAGCAATAAAGTGAGTATTGTACAAAAACTTTAACGTGCCTTACTGACTTTTTTTTTTATTTTATTTTTTTTAATAACTATTTTGTGGTTTGTATTTTTATGCTCCAAGAGTGTATTGGACATTGAGAAACATGTACAGTAAGATTCTGTAATGTTAAATAAACGTTTTATTGAAAAAGTAAGATGTTATAGTAATTTTTAATAAAATTGCGATTAAATCACAATTGCAGGGGGGGGGGGTGTATCACAATTTTTTTTCCATATGTGTGTGTATGTATATATATATATATATATATATATATATATATATATATATATATATATATATGCATGTGTGTGTTGAATGGGTAGGAAAGTCAAAATTAATCTTGCATGATTCAGACAGAGCATGTAATTTCAAGAAGAGCACTGAGGGTCTGGCAGCACATAGTAGTAAAATGTAAAGCTTTATTTTGCAATAGTTTCAGGCCCACAGGGGGCGTGAAACGCGTCAGACATTCAGTCTATGATGTACCTGTGTGCCTGAAAGTATTGCAAAATAAAGCTTTAAATTTTACTACTATGTGCTGCCAGACCCTCATTGCTCTTCTGGATATTGTTGGCAAGTGATCCGCTGCCTTTCGGGCATTGCACCCTATCATCGCAAGCAGTAGTGTGCAAAGCTGGATACGGAAGCGTCTGTGACGTCATCCATAGGAGCCTACACCCGTAGAACGGCGTGTGAGCTGGAAGCGGCCTCTCCTGTTACTTGGTGCACATGTAATTTCAAGACACTTAAATTCACTTCTATTTTTAAATGTTCTTTTGTTCTCTTGGTATCCTACACTACTGGGAGCTAGCTGGCAATTGGTGCCTGCACACATTTGTCTCTTGTGATTGGCCAGCCTGCTCCTAGTAGTGTATTGCTGCTCCTGCAGCAAATGATAACAAGAAAATTCAACAAATTTGGAGTAAATTGGAACATTGTTAAAAATTGTATGTTCTCCCTGCTTAACCATGGCTGCTCTCCCGGACCCACAACTCTGCTGACCGGGGGGTCGGGACCCCGCTCCGGCGCGGCAGCTCTGTAACATTTCTGTAATCCGGGAGGCAGTGTAGCGCTATAGGTATCGGCGCTCAGATCTCTGTGGGAGGTAACTCCGAGCTCAAACCTTCACTGTGGGCAGCATCAGAGGAGGCTCCGGTTGCGGCTGTGACCAAGCTGGGCTAAGTAACCGACAAGGGGGCTGCCTGGGAGCTGGACCGCACTAAATAATATAATATAAAGGCAAAAGAAAATTGGCGCAAATAATTGCCATCTTGAGGCCTGGGAAGCCGCATCTCCGCTTATACACATTCCATATTCCAGCGGCAGGAGCCTCCCTTTATATTAAGCCAAGAAGACAGAGGAGAGGTAAGAAAGCTGACTATAATCATCTCGTAAAGAGTTATATAAGATGTACTGATATGTGAAATACAAGCACTAGACTACCTAAGTGAAAATACACTCCTCAACCTCTGCCTCACTCACAGCTCCACGCTACTAGGTTAAGCTGCCAAATAAAAGAGTTTCAGATTAACACTCCTCAAACAGCTTAAACATAGCAGCGCTAAGTGATATAACATCCTCACTCTCCACAGAACTGTCCCCACAAATTTAATCACATATGGAGCCTATCTTTATGTTGCAGCAAGTATTGCCCTCCATTGCTGGGTAAATGTACTGAACTGTATAGTTGTCAGCATCCAGTGACAAGTGTATCCTGACCAAATTCCCTAATATACAGCTCCTCTCTCCAACATATATAGGGTGGACATCCTGCTGGACATTTCGCTATTTATTCATTTATCTATTTTTTATTTTTTTATTTTTCTATTTTTCTGCATAAAAATTCTAAGCAGAGATACTATTGCTGGCTTTTATCTGAAGCAACCCCAAACAACAATAGAAAGACGAGAAATCTTCAGAGCAGAATCCCCAGAAGTAATAAGAATATTTATGAATACTGCTGACCCTTGAGACAATTTACTAACTGGGTCAATTTTGTCTTCACTTGCAGAATTTTTTTTTATTAGCCTATAGTAAATCTGCACGAACATTTCTGTCAACATTTGTTTGCTCCCATAACCCACACCTGAAGCAGCTATTTTCTTCCACGTTGACTGTTCACAACATCTACCTTAAGGAGCTATGTCGCAGGCTCACAGAAGAAAATCAAAGGGTCCCACAGGTCCGAAGAGAACAATGAAAGAACATTTCCAGCAATCCCGTAGAGAGCAGGAGCAGTGCTCGGAAGATGACCTCTCTGATTCAACCTGCCGCTCAGAGCCAAGTATTGAGAGAGAATCTTCAACCACCTCACAACCCGCAAGCCTGGCAGACATTGCCAACGCTAACAACAACATGATGATCCAGATAAAAACCATGTTGACCTCACACCATGAATCCATCTGCAAAAGGTTTGATAAGTCATGCTCTGACTTGAGAAGAGATATTGCCGCAATTGGTGAGCGCACCGACATTTTGGAGCGCAAGCAAGAGGACCTCTCAGTCGACCATACCAACCTCATCTCTTACTCGGAAATCCTGGCAGGCCAAATTTCAGTATTAGAGTCCAAACTTGCAGACCTGGAGGACCGCTCCAGGCGCAACAATGTTCGCCTAAGGGGCATCCCTGAAAGTGTTCTTCCCAAGGACTTACAATCCTACTTGCAAGAAGTTTTTACAGCTGTGCTGGGACCTTTGAAAGATCCTGAATACCTCATCGAGAGAGCCCACAGAGCTGTTAGACCGAGAGCCATCTCGAATGATAAACCGAGAGATGTGGTGGTGAGACTGCATTACTTCACATTTAGGGAAAAATTTCTTAGAGCAGTTAACTCAGGATCACTGACCCCCACGAAGTTCAATACTCTACAAATCTTCCCTGATCTCTCACCTCACACCCTCCAACAAAGAAGGGCATACAGGGACTTTACTAGAATCCTCAGGAGTAAGGACATTAAGTACAGGTGGGGCTTTCCGGTACGTCTCTTTGTAACCAAAGATGATCTGCAACACATTATCACATCCCCGGAACAAGCCAGAAACCTTCTCTCGAAATGGGATCTTCTACCAGATAAGCCTATAACCTCTTCTTCTAAAACCCCATCTGGAGATTTGAGAGTGGAGGCCCCGCTGTGGAATCATCTCCCCCCAGAGGTCCGCAAGATGGCCCCTCAGCAGTATCTAGCCAAGGCGACCCCCTCACTGGATTCAAACTCCGCCCTGCAATAGACTGGCTCATCTTGGAGTTGGGACTACTACTCTTTGGTCCTTTGTGGCTAAGAAGCTCTAATTTCCACTCTCCCAATGTTTTCTATTTGGCACATTTAACAACCAATGTTTTGATGGGGAGCAGACCATAACCTACCTGCTTCAGAGGAGAGACACAAGTTAATATATTGCTATATTGAGTATTATGTCTATATTTCACAGACCAATATCTTAGAGGTATATCCCCACCATGATCCTATATCTTAAAAATAGTCCCAAGATTGAGACCCGCTCTTTTACTCTCCCTATTTAGAAGGTTAACTTTAATATTTAAAGAGCAGCCATGCTCGGTCCTCTAAAAGTTCTATAAGTTCTCATAACAACTCTGGTTTAGCTGAATTATAATCAAATTTCCAATAGTTAGATAATGATGTTTTTCTACATTCCATATTTTAATTATCTGCCTATTTAGATATTGTATACTGCTATCAATCCTGTTGCATGTGAGCTACTTCATATGATATATAGCTGGCCAGATGGGAGTTACTTAGTACTGTAACCGTATTTTATTACTTATTCCCTATTACACCTATCAGGCGACAAAGGGAGATGTAAAGAGCCAAACATACATTAAGGTCTATTATTGCAGAATGTGGAAAGGTTTTTGTTGATTGCCCACTGTTATTCATAAACTGTACATACATGTTTATTTGATAACCCTATCGTTACCTTCAGTAGCTATTTAACAGTTGAAGAACCTATTTAAAGCTCCAATATATTATGAGCCCCTCCTCTGATGTTTGAGGGCTCCGCCCCCCCTTCCCTCCCCCCCCCCCTACCTCCCCCTTATACTTTGAGCGGCTTTTGCCCGCTGATCTTCCCCCCCCCCCCTTATATACTATGGCCCAAGAGTGGCCAATACATATGCCAATTCTCCACAGGCTAATATCACTGACCCTGATAGTTTAAAGAGTCTTATCTTCTGCATTGTGGAGAACAACTATCCCATAATATAACATAAAATGAAGTTTCTTTTTACCTCGCCTAAAAGCTTGTCTATTACCATTCGTAGACCTCATGAGTAATCTTATTTCTACATGTTCATTTGCTTTGTCGATAATATTTGCTTATAGACAATGTAACACTTATTTTGATGTAACATTTGTTCAAAGGCGAATCTTGTTTGTTAATCTTTACTTTAACTTCAATAAAAAATGTATTTAAAAAAAAAAAATTGTATGTTCTATCTGATTCATGAAAGCACAAAATACATTTCTTCTGTTAAGTGTGATCAGTCCACGGGTCATCATTACTTCTGGGATATTACTCCTCCCCAACAGGAAGTGCAAGAGGATTCACCCAGCAGAGCTGCATATAGCTCCTCCCCTCTACGTCACTCCCAGTCATTCTCTTGCACCCAACGACTAGATAGGATGTGTGAGAGGACTATGGTGATTATACTTAGTTTTATATCTTCAATCAAAAGTTTGTTATTTTAAAATAGCACCGGAGTGTGTTATTACCTCTCTGGCAGAGTTTGAAGAAGAATCTACCAGAGTTTTGCTATGATTTTAGCCGGAGTAGTTAAGATCATATTGCTGTTCTCGGCCATCTGAGGAGTGAGGTAAACTTCAGATCAGGGGACAGCGGGCAGATGAATCTGCATAGAGGTATGTAGCAGTTTTTATTTTCTGACAATGGAATTGATGAGAAAATCCTGCCATACCGATATAATGTCATGTATGTATACTTTACACTTCAGTATTCTGGGGAATGGTACTTCACTAGAATTACACTGTAAGAAATACATAAAGCTGTTTAATAACTAGAGATTATGTTTAACGTTTTTGCTGGAATGTAAAATCGTTTTCATTTGCTGAGGTACTGTGTGAATAAATGTTTGGGCACTATTTTTCCACTTGGCAGTTGCTTAATCTGTTTTTCTGACAGTTTCTGTTCTCCCTCACTGCTGTGTGTGAGGGGGAGGGGCCGTTTTTTGGCGCTTTTTCTATGCATCAAATATTTCAGTCAGCAAATCATTGTATTCCCTGCATGATCCGGTTCATCTCTACAGAGCTCAGGGGTCTTCAAACTTATTTTGAGGGAGGTAATTTCTCTCAGCAGAGCTGTGAGAATTATAGTTTGACTGAGATAAAAAACGTTTATTCTGTAATTTGTTTCCTGCTTTCAGAATTTGTTATCTTTGCTAATGGGATTAAACCTTTGCTAAAGTTGTGTTGTTTACAAGGATTGAGGCTATAACTGTTTCAATTTATTAATTTTCAACTGTCATAGATCTTCTGTGCTTCTTAAAGGCACAGTACATTTTAATATTATTCTAATTGAATTGTATTTCCAAGTTGCAAGTTTATTTGCTAGTGTGTTAAACATGTCTGATTCAAGAGGATAATACCTGTGTCATTTGTTGCAATGCCAAAGTGGAGCCCAATAGAAATTTATGTACTAACTGTATTGATGCTTCTTTAAATAAAAGTCAATCTGTACAAATTGAACAAATTTCACCAAACAACGAGGGGAGAGTTATGCCGACTAACTCGCCTCACGTGTCAGTACCTACATCTCCCGCTCAGAGGGAGGTGCGTGATATTGTAGCGCCGAGTACATCTGGGCGGCCATTACAAATCACATTACAGGATATGGCTACTGTTATGACTGAGGTTTTGGCTAAATTACCAGAACTAAGAGGTAAGCGTGATCACTCTGGGGTGAGAACAGAGTGCGCTGATAATATTAGGGCCATGTCAGACACTGCGTCACAGGTGGCAGAACATGAGGACGGAGAACTTCATTCTGTGGGTGACGGTTCTGATCCAAACAGACTGGATTCAGATATTTCAAATTTTAAATTTAAACTGGAAAACCTCCGTGTATTACTAGGGGAGGTGTTAGCGGCTCTGAATGATTGTAACACAGTTGCAATACCAGAGAAAATGTGTAGGTTGGATAAATATTTTGCGGTACCGACGAGTACTGAGGTTTTTCCTATACCTAAGAGACTTACTGAAATTGTTACTAAGGAGTGGGATAGACCCGGTGTGCCGTTCTCACCCCCTCCGATATTTAGAAAAATGTTTCCAATAGACGCCACCACAAGGGACTTATGGCAAACGGTCCCTAAGGTGGAGGGAGCAGTTTCTACCTTAGCTAAGCGTACCACTATCCCGGTGGAGGATAGCTGTGCTTTTTCAGATCCAATGGATAAAAAGTTAGAGGGTTACCTTAAGAAAATGTTTGTTCAACAAGGTTTTATATTGCAACCCCTTGCATGCATTGCGCCGATCACGGCTGCAGCGGCATTCTGGATTGAGTCTCTGGAAGAGAACATTGGTTCAGCTACTCTGGACGACATTACGGACAGGCTTAGAGTCCTTAAACTAGCTAATTCATTCATTTCGGAGGCCGTAGTACATCTTACTAAACTTACGTCGAAGAATTCAGGATTCGCCATTCAGGCACGCAGGGCGCTGTGGCTAAAATCCTGGTCAGCTGATGTTACTTCTAAGTCTAAATTGCTTAATATACCTTTCAAAGGGCAGACCTTATTCGGGCCCGGGTTGAAAGAGATTATCGCTGACATTACAGGAGGTAAAGGCCATGCCCTGCCTCAGGACAAAGCCAAAGCCAAGACTAGACAGTCTAATTTTCGTTCCTTTCGTAATTTCAAAGCAGGAGCAGCATCAACTTCCTCTGCACCAAAACAGGAAGGAGCTGTTGCTCGCTACAGACAAGGCTGGAAACCTAACCAGTCCTGGAACAAGGGCAAGCAGACTAGGAAACCTGCTGCTGCCCCTAAAACAGCATGAATTGAGGGCCCCCGATCCGGGATCGGATCTAGTGGGGGGCAGACTTTCTCTCTTCGCCCAGGCTTGGGCAAGAGATGTTCAGGATCCCTGGGCGCTAGAGATAATATCTCAGGGATACCTTCTGGACTTCAAATACTCTCCTCCAAGAGAGAGATTTCATCTGTCAAGATTGTCAACAATCCTGACAAAGAAAGAGGCGTTTCTACGCTGCGTACAAGAGCTCTTGTTAATGGGAGTAATCCATCCAGTTCCACGATCGGAACAGGGACAGGGGTTTTACTCAAATCTGTTTGTGGTTCCCAAAAAAGAGGGAACTTTCAGACCAATCCTGGACTTAAAGATCCTAAACAAATTCCTAAGAGTTCCATCGTTCAAGATGGAGACTATTCGGACAATTTTACCTATGATCCAAGAGGGTCAATACATGACCACTGTAGATTTAAAAGATGCTTACCTTCACATACCGATTCACAAAGATCATTATCGGTACCTAAGGTTTGCCTTCCTAGACAGGCATTACCAGTTTGTGGCTCTTCCATTCGGATTGGCTACAGCTCCAAGAATCTTCACAAAGGTTCTGGGTGCTCTTCTGGCGGTACTAAGACCGCGGGGAATCTCGGTAGCTCCATACCTAGACGACATTCTGATACAAGCTTCAAGCTTTCAAACTGCCAAGTCTCATACAGAGTTAGTGCTGGCATTTCTAAGGTCACATGGATGGAAGGTGAACGAAAAGAAAAGTTCACTCGTTCCACTCACAAGAGTTCCCTTCCTGGGGACTCTTATAGATTCTGTAGAAATGAAGATTTACCTGACAGAGGACAGGCTAACAAGACTTCAAAGTGCTTGCCGCACCCTTCATTCCATTCAACACCCGTCAGTGGCTCAATGCATGGAGGTAATCGGCTTAATGGTAGCGGCAATGGACATAGTACCCTTTGCACGCTTACACCTCAGACCACTGCAACTGTGCATGCTAAGTCAGTGGAATGGGGATTACTCAGACTTATCCCCTTCTCTGAATCTGGATCAAGAGACCAGAAATTCTCTTCTATGGTGGCTTTCTCGGCCACATCTGTCCAGGGGGATGCCATTCAGCAGACCAGACTGGACAATTGTAACAACAGACGCCAGCCTTCTAGGTTGGGGTGCCGTCTGGAATTCTCTGAAGGCTCAGGGACAATGGAGTCAGGAGGAGAGTCTCCTGCCAATAAACATTCTGGAATTGAGAGCAGTTCTCAATGCCCTCCTGGCTTGGCCCCAGTTGACAACTCGGGGGTTCATCAGGTTTCAGTCGGACAACATCACGACTGTAGCTTACATCAACCATCAGGGAGGGACAAGAAGCTCCCTAGCTATGATGGAAGTATCAAAGATAATTTGCTGGGCAGAGTCTCACTCTTGCCACCTGTCAGCAATCCACATCCCGGGAGTGGAGAACTGGGAGGCGGATTTCTTAAGTCGTCAGACTTTTCATCCGGGGGAGTGGGAACTTCATCCGGAGGTCTTTGCCCAAATACTTCGACGTTGGGGCAAACCAGAGATAGATCTCATGGCGTCTCGACAGAACGCCAAGCTTCCTCGTTACGGGTCCAGATCCAGGGATCCAGGAGCAGTCCTGATAGATGCTCTGACAGCACCTTGGGACTTCAGGATGGCTTACGTGTTTCCACCCTTCCCGTTGCTTCCTCGATTGATTGCCAGAATCAAACAAGAGAGAGCATCAGTGATTCTAATAGCACCTGCGTGGCCACGCAGGACTTGGTATGCAGACCTGGTGGACATGTCATCCTGTCCACCTTGGTCTCTACCTCTGAAACAGGACCTTCTGATACAGGGTCCCTTCAAACATCAAAATTTAACTTCTCTGAAGCTGACTGCTTGGAAATTGAACGCTTGATTTTATCAAGACGTGGATTTTCTGAGTCAGTTATTGATACCTTAATACAGGCTAGGAAACCTGTTACCAGAAAGATTTACCATTAGATATGGCGTAAATACCTATATTGGTGTGAATCCAAAGGTTACTCTTGGAGTAAGGTTAGGATTCCTAGGATATTGTCTTTTCTACAAGAAGGTTTAGAAAAGGGTTTATCTGCTAGTTCATTAAAGGGACAGATCTCAGCTCTGTCCATTCTGTTACACAAACGTCTGTCAGAAGTTCCTGACGTCCAGGCTTTTTGTCAGGCTTTGGCCAGAATTAAGCCTGTGTTTAAAACTGTTGCTCCACCATGGAGTTTAAACCTTGTTCTTAATGTTTTACAGGGCGTTCCGTTTGAACCCCTTCATTCCATTGATATAAAGTTGTTATCTTGGAAAGTTCTATTTTTAATGGCTATTTCCTCGGCTCGAAGAGTCTCTGAATTATCAGCCTTACATTGTGATTCTCCTTATTTGATTTTTCATTCGGATAAGGTAGTCCTGCGTACTAAACCTGGGTTCTTACCTAAGGTAGTTACTAACAGAATATCAATCAAGAGATTGTTGTTCCTTCTTTATGGCCCAAATCCTTCTTCAAAGAAGGAACGTCTACTGCACAACCTGGATGTAGTCCGTGTCTCTAAAATTTTACTTACAGGCAACTAAGGAATTTCGACAAACGTCTTCTCTGTTTGTCATTTACTCTGGGCAGAGGAGAGGGTCAAAAAGCTTCCGCTACCTCTCTTTCTTTTTGGCTTCGTAGCATAATTCGTTTAGCTTATGAGGACTGCTGACAGCAGCCTCCTGAAATAATTACAGCTCATTCTACTAGAGCTGTGGCCTTCCACTTGGGCCTTCAAGAATGAGGCCTCTGTTGAACAGATTTGCAAGGCTGCAACTTGGTCTTCGCTTCATACTTTTTCCAAATTTTACAAATTTGACACTTTTGCTTCTTCGAGGCTATTTTTGGGAGAAAGGTTCTTCAGGCAGTGGTTTCCTTCTGTATAAAAGAGCCTGCCTATCCCTCCCGTCATCCGGTGTACTCTTTGCTTTGTATTGGTATCCCAGAAGTAATGATGACCCGTGGGCTGATCACACTTAACAGAAGAAAACATAATTTATGCTTACCTGATAAATTCCTTTCTTCTGTAGTGTGATCAGTCCACGGCCCGCCGCCTGTTTTTAAGGCAGGTAAATATTTTTTAATTTATACTCCAGGTCACCACTTCACCCTTGGCTTTTCCTTTCTCGTTGGTCCTTGTCGAATGACTGGGAGTGACGTAGAGGGGGAGGAGCTATATGGCAGCTCTGCTGGTGAATCCTCCTTGCACTTCCTGTTGGGGAGGAGTAATATCCCAGAAGTAATGATGACCCGTGGACTGATCACACTACAGAAGAAAGGAATTTATCAGGTAAGCATAAATTATTTTTTTTTGGGTTTCGTATCCCTTTAAGTTTGTCATTGTTGCATAAACATGCAACATTCAATTTTTTAACTTATTTGCTTGTTTAACAAAGATAATGGTTTTTACCTCTATTCAGGTAACATCATGATGTGTAACTTTACCTTTTCATTATGTTGATTAAAGATACAATTAGCTTGATGGCTCTAACTCTCATTCAGAAGAGATTTGTGTTTGTTGTGTATATATTGGCATGCTTACCACGTGCCTTTCATTTTGCATATTCTTTTTAGATCTTCTTAATCTGGGCCTTTTTCAATTAAAATACTGATTTATACCTTTCTTTAAGTGCATTGTTTTTCCCTTCCTTTACAACCCCTTTCCATTCCAGATTATTGCTTTAGAATTCTTTCCTCCTATAGCATATTTCTAAGGTTGCCTTAAGGGAACCCCTCTTTGTATGTGCAGTGGAGCTTATACAAACTTACTAACACCTTCATAACTCATTCACTCTCACCTAGAAGTTTAATCAAGCTCTGGATCATTGCCTCAGATTAGATGATTACGCAGCACATTAAACAGGGCTGGCTGCTACAAACTCAGTGCCTGTAACATACATTTCTGTATTCGGCCTCCAAAATAACAGGTGGCTGCATAAATATTTTGGAAATTATCATCACTCTAGCAAATGTCACATGAATTATGCACCTGTGTTTTTAATACGAGATAATATGTGTTTATAGTTCAACAAAATATTAATTAATTGTTGCTCTTCTACCAAATTACATTTTCTACTGTAGGATTTCAGTTTAGTTATTATTTTAGAGGGAGAATTCGAATAATGCAGGTTTAGACAAGCAGTGTGTTTAGTATACAATTTGTAGCCTAAATGACATTAAGCAACATTTTAAAGGGACAGTCGACAATACAATTTTTATTGTTTTAAAAGATAGATAATCCCTTTATTACCCATTTGCCAGTTTTGCATAACCAACACAGTTATATTAATACACTTTTTACCTCTGTGATTACCTTGTATCTAAGCATCTTCTGACAGCCCCTGATCACAGACTTTTTATTTATATCTAGTGACTTAAATTTAGTACTGTGTTGTGGTAACTCTTAAATAACTCCCGGGCGTGAACACAATGTTATTTATATGGCCCACATGAACTAGCAGTCTCCTGTTGTGAAAAGCAAATAAAAATGCATGTGATAAGAGGCTCTCTGTAGTGGCTTAGAAACAGGCAGACATTTAGAGGTTTAAATGTTATAAAGTTATTTAATATAACCATGTTGTTGTGCAAAGCTGGGGAATGGGTAGTACAGGCGTTATCTATCTTTTTAAACAATAACAATTCGATGGTAGACTGTCCCTTTAAACAATAAAAATTTTAGTGTAGACTGTCCCCTTTAACTACAGTGCAACATTTAGCGACAAGAAACAACGTTTATCTTTTTCTGCAGTATTAGAATACAATCTTTTCACAAAACGTATATTCATCCATTACACTGAGTAAACAACGTGTACTGTGTTAAAGATTCTTGTAAATATATTGCTGCTCAAGGGCATTTTTACCAAGAGGCCCAAATCATTTTGCATAAAGCGTGTTCTGCATGCATAGAATTAATCGCTGAATAGTAACATTGTTTTTAAACAACGTTTTACCAACTGGCAGGTAAGCAGATTCTAATCACGCAGTAATTATTTGTTTAAATACAGGTTTTAACTTGTTAATTCTAGATAAAAACTAATATAGTTTACTAGCGCTCAACAAATATTGGGAGTGAAAGAAAGGAGCTTATGTTTGATAAAATAGAAGCTTATAGAAAGATAAAATTAGAGGCTAGCTTTGGAGCTGGGAAAGGTGTAGGGATCTAATCTGCAACCCTCCAGTTTGTGGTAAGAAGTACCTGAAAATCCTACTTTTCTGAGTCTTCTATTCTCTGTATTACTGTCACAGCCTAGACACAGATGACCCTGTGTGGGCTATTTTAATACAGGAGGAGGTAAAGAGTGCAGGCCAAGGGGTTCATTCGCTGCTTGTATTTTATGACTATGTTTTATGCAGCAGTGAATAAACCCCTTAATTGTCTGTGTGTGTTTCAGGCAAGAGATAAAATCACTGCAGTTTGTGTTCTTGGTAATAAAGGTTGTAAATTAAAGGGACACTAAAGTCAAAATGAAGCATTCTTGATTCAGATAGAGCATGCAGTTTTAAGAAACTTTCCAAAATGACTTCAAATTGTGCAGCCCTTTATATGCATCACTTAATGAGACACCAGCTCCTATTGAGGCATGTGCAAGAGTTCAGAGTTTATGTATATAAGTCTGTAATTGGCTGATGGCTGTTCCATTATATAGGGGGCTGGTAAATTAAAGGAATTTTTTGAAATTGTTTGCTAGAAAAAAAATCTATCAATTAAAATTATTAAGTGCTATTGCATTTTTTTTAAAATTATGCACTTTTTAAGTTAAAGGGACAGTTTACTTGAAAATGTTTATTGTTTAAAAGGATAGACAATCCCTTTATTTCCCATTCAATAGTTTTGCATAATCAACATGGTTATATTAATACACTTTTTTTTTACCTCTGTGATTACCTTGTACCTGTGCCTCTCCAGACTGCCCCTTATCTCAATTCTTTTGACAGACTAGCATTTTAGTCAATCAATACTGACTCATAAATAACTCCACATGAGTGAGCACAATGTTATCTATATGGCACACATGAACTAGCAGAGTCTAACTGTGAAAAACTGTCAGAATGCACTGAAATAAGAGGCAGCCTTCAAGGACTAGAAATCAGTTTATGAGCCTACATAGGTTTAGCTTTCAACAAAGAATTTCAAGAGTACAAAGCAAATTTGGTTATAAAAATACTCTGAAAGTGGTTTAAAATTGCATGCCCAATCTGAATCATGAAAGTTTTACTTGACTGTCCCTTTAGGTTTGCCAAAACATAATGGAGTGTTGGTTGGTTGGTTACATGTTACAACTGTTTTGAAAGAAAAGTTTTACACTGCATTTGCTAATTATCCACTTTAACATTATATTTTGCTGTTGCACGGTATAAATTTTGTTTAAAAACAGTTTCACTGTACAGCCTCTTAATTATGTGTGTTTTTCTGCTTACACTAAGTTTAAGACAGCAACATTTTAGTTTAATCTAAATCTCTCAGCTAAAAAAAAATCTCAGTTTGCTAAGCAAATTTAAAGTAGTTTCAGGCAGGGAGGTATTTTTGTTTACATAACACTCCTGGGGAGCTAGCTGATTGGTGCTGCACATATATGCCTTTTTGTCATTGGCTCACCTGATGTGGTCAGCTCAGCAAAGGATACCAAGAGAATGAAGCAAATGTAATAATAGAAATAACTGGAAAGTCATTTAAAGCTGCATATGCTCTATCTCAGTGCTTTCCAAACTATGTGTCGGGACACACTAGTGTGTCGGCAGCAGTGTGTAGGTGTGTCCCTGCTTAAGCACAACTTTTTTTAAATTTAATTTTTGTTTTGTTTCTGACTTTACGCCTGCCTGCTACGCATATCACGTGGTTGACATGTGATTTATACCTAGGGGTCACAGATCATCTTAACCTATTGGTGCAGCTCAGTGGGAACTGAAACTATTCCCATTGGCGGCTTTGGCGGCACATTGGCTCCTGACTGCACGTGTATCTCCTTAATTGGCTCGTGACTGCATGTGTAGTCAGTGAGTGGGACAGCAGTGTGTTTGCAGCGCAGGCAGCAATCAATCGGACTCACCGAGCTCTGAGGGCGGCAGCTTAAATGCTGAGCTGAAGTCAGAAGTAAGTGGGAGGTTTTTTGCAGCTAGCTACCAGTAATGCATTGCTGCTCCTGCTCCTGCTCTTGATATATGGATAGGAAGTGGAAGCTTAAAAATGCTTGATGATGAAATTCGAGTGTCTTTATCTAATATTCCACCAAATATTCGGAAACTGTGTTCATCCCATCAACCTCATGCATCCCATTAAAATAGTAAGTAGCTATTGGTGTTATTAAACTTTTTTTTTAATTCTTGCATACTTTTTGTTATTATATAATTTATGTATGTGTCCATATCTCTTAAAACAAGTTAGTTTAACCTCCTCTTTGCCAGTACAACTTAATTACTGTGTCGCGAAATAATGTAGGTCTAAAAAGTGTGTCGCCAACATGAAAAGTTTGGAAAGGTCTGATCTATCTGATTCATGAAAGACAAAATGGGTTTCCAGTCCATTTAATAGTAAGTTGTGCAGAAGTTTATATCAAGATTTTTAACGTTACAATCCCTTTAATGCTAATCTATAGCGTTAAATAATATAGAGAAATGTAGTTGAAAATTCACTATAGTAAGAGATATATCAAACGTAAAATGTAATCCCATATATGTTTAATTAAAAAGAGTAATGTGAATTTGTTGTTTATTTTGACTGCTTTCCTGTATTTTACCTCTGAAAATGGTTTATTTTTCAAGTTCCTGCAGGGCGGCTGTAGTATTTACCTGACGTGTTACACAAAGGGTAAAATTCAGTAAGGGGTCTCTTCGGGTTAATTGCACTCCAGCTTCACCTATTTAATTTTCGTTTTATGCAAGTGAGTTACTACATAATGGAGAGTTGGATGCCATTTAGTGAACTCTTTAGCAGTAGCTGTAATTTCTTTTTTAGATTAGTGAAAATGGGTTAAACAAATAGTTTAAGTGAGCTCCAGATCACCAATACACAATTGGTCCGGAATTGAACATGGCCACTGAGCCAGTCAGGGATAGTATGTGTCCATAGCAGCCAATCACTGTTTGTATTTAACTCAGAATTGCCAGTCCAGAGCTGGATCCCATTGGTGAAAGTTTAACACACATGGCTACATTTATTAAGCTGCATTTGCAGCTTTTTCAGCTATGTGGAGCAGGTTTACATAAGCAAGCCTGCCGCCAAATCTGCCAACACTTGGTCGTCTAATAGTTAGACAGAGACCTGGTGAGGCCTTCAAGCCAAAATGTCTTGTACCCACTGTGAAATTTGGTGGAGTGGTGATGGGTCGAATCGGGTATATTTATCTCTATGAAGGGCACATCACTCAAGCTACAAACCATGTTATCCTGGAAGAAAACTTTCTTCCTTCTGCTCTAACAATGATCCCCAACTCTGAGGATTGTTTTTTCCAGCAGAACAATGCTCCATGCCACACAGCCAGGTCTATCAAGGTGTGAATGGAGGACCACCAGATCAAGACCCTGTCATGGCCACCCCAATTTCTAGACCTAAACCCCATTGGAAACCTCTAGAATGTGATGAAAAGGAAGATGGATGGTCACAAGCCAAAGAACAAAGCCAAGCTGTTTGAATTGTTGTGCCAGGAGTGGAATAAAGTCACCCAACAGCAATGTGAAAGACTGGTGGAGAGCATGCCAAGACACATGAAAGCTGTGATTGAAAATCAAGGTTATTCCACCAGATACTGAGTTAAAATATTAGCCTTGTATTCTTTAAATGAATATGAACTTGTTTTCTTAGCATTATTCAAGGTCTGAAAACCCTGCATCTTTTTTTGTTATTTTGACCAGTTGTCATTTTCTGCAAATAAATGCTCCAAATGACAATATTTTTATATTTAAAATTTGGGAGAAATGTTGTCAGTAGTTTATAGAATAAAACAAGTATTCATTTTACTCAAAACACATATCTTAAAAAAAAGTAAATATATATATTATTTTTTGAATGCATGTTTAATACAAGTAAAATGTCATGGGACCCATACAAGACACACAAATGAATTTTAAATTAAAGTTAAGTCCAGAATATTGTAAATAAAATTTTTAATAAAATATGGAACTTCATGGCTTAAACCCATTTCATATAAAGGGCTGCAATGCCAATCTATATAATGTTCTGCAGCACTCCTGTCTACCAGTGGATAACACATAACATATACTTTCAAGTAGGTAAGTCCGTTATGTGCCAGCATGGTGTCATCTTCAGACATTAATCTCACAGCTGTAAGGAGAGCAATTTCAAATACAGAACCACTTAGATCCTAACGAGATCTTCAAGCAGAAGCAAACAGGAACAACTTAAAGTTCCTAACCAGATAGTGAAATGAATAAGATTAAAACTCTTACTTAAAAACCTTCCTTATCTCCATAGATGTATTATAGCTGGGCTTTGGGGGCAGTAGGCACGTGTATCACCCTGGCTGGGCAATTACCGGGAGCTGCAGTCTGGCAACAGGGAAGGACTCTACCAGCAGGGGCCAGACTCTGACACCGCTGCCTTCTGTGTTCCTGCTGGATCTAGCACCCACAAGCTGACCTTCCTGCTGCCACAGGGAACAAAGCTTCTTTTAACTGTGTGCTTAGGCACACATGTCTAAGGAAGGCATCTCTGGGAACCGTTGTTTCCCTGTAGCTCTAAGCACTTACCGCTAAAAGATTCAGACAGGCAGAGCTTCTTCATCAGTGTAGATTAGTCCGCCCCTGTCACAACTGCAATGCTGGCTTCAACTGCTGCGGCCCACCGGGAAATCTCCCAGAAGCAAAAACCTTTTCTTTTTCTGACGCAATTGGTTGTGCCGGGGCAGAGAGGGGCATTGCACAAGAATCCTCTTATGCAATGTTACATTTTGCCGTGTGATGCAACATCGCAAGTGATGATCGTAGGTGCACAGGCTCTCTTTTTGTGAACCCGTCCACCTGCAGGGATAGTAAATTTAGCCCATAGTCCTCTTTAAGAAATAGTTTAGTAGTTTAGTTAATGCAGTGGTTTACAATTCCATTCCTCAAGGACTGGAATTGAGGGAGAATGCTTAAAGGGACACTAAAACCCAATTTTTTTTCTTTACTGATTCCATATAGAGCATGCAATTTTAAACAACTTTCTAAACTACTCCTATTGTCAATTTTCCTTAGTTATCTTGCTATCTTTATTTAAAAATCAGGAATATAAAGCTTAAAGGGACACTAAACCCTACATTTTTCTTTCATGATTCAGATAGAGAATGCAATTTTAAACAACTTTCCAATTTAGTTCTATATCTAATTTGCTTCATTCTTTAGATTATTGTTTGCTGAAGAAATAGCAATGCACGAGTGAGCCAATCACACGAGGCATCTATGTGCAGCTATCAATTGGCAACTACTAAGCCTATCTAGATATGCTTTTCAGCAAAGGCTATCAAGAGAATGAAGCAAAATAGATAATAGAAGTAATTTAGTTGTTTAAAATAGCATGTTCTTTCTAAATCACGAAAGAAAAAATTTAGGTTTCATCTCCTTTTAAGTGCCGGCCCATTTTTGGTTGAAAACCTGGGTTATGCTTTATAATTGGTTTGCTAACTGTATGCACCAATAAGCAAGCGCTATCCATGTTGCTGAACCTAAAATGGGCCGGTTACTAAGCTATAAATTCCTACTTTTTAAATAAAGATAGCAAGAGAACGAATAAAATTTATAGTAGGAGTAAATTAGAAAGTTGCTTAAAACTGCATGCTCTATCTGAATCATGAAAGAAAAACATGGGGGTTTAGTGTCCCTTTAAGCATTAAAACATATTGTAACTTTTGTATGTCCCTTTAACAATGTTACCTGTATATCACCTTTGCTTTTTGATTGATTGATTTGAATAAATGATTTTCATAACTGCCTATAAGAATATGTTTGTAAGATATATAATTAAAAAAAAGCATTTTAAGCTGCAAAGGCGGTTGGGTGTAAACCTGGTGTTGAAGACTGGCAGGACCACACATTTCACTGTGAGACTTCAGTCCCACACTAAATATACAACATTCAACTTTAGCAGATTGTATCTCTGACTTGTGTATAATGAGCGCTTCTTTTCTTTAAACATGGAAGAATGAGTAGTCCGTGTTAAATAAGCCCATGCAAGTTCAGTCATTGAACTTCTAGAACTAAAGAGATTGGAATCTCTCAAGGGTCATCTGTATTAAATAAATCCAAATTGTAAGCACTTATTCCAGAACTGCATAAATCAATTAGCAGTCTTTAGTCAGTACCCAGCACATTTGCCAGTATATGAACTGTTGAGTATTGGTTTATAAAAAAAATAATCCCAGTGAATCTGTTGCTGTTTTTGAAGCTGCAATTACCAGACTTTTACCACAAACTTCTCCTAAGCTTACACGGGGGGTTTCCTATATCAGTCTAAGGATCTCTGGACTAATGCATCTTAATGTTAAAGGATATAAAGTGCAAAAAGACAATGCTATAATATGTTGGAGCAGAACTTCTTAAACTTCTTTTCACCTGAGACCCCTTTTTGCATTGGATTTTTTTTTGCACCCCAATTAGTATAATATAGTTCCAAACAAACCCTTTGTAGGTGTACATTTTGCTGCTGTTGTTTATACATCAATAAGCTATGCAGATGAGAGGATTATTTGTGTAAATAAGTATTTTTATTAAAATTTTAAAGCAATTTTACAAAATAAAACAAATGTATAAATAAGTCATAGTTATATTCTATATTGTGAGTACAGGACGTATGACCATGTAAAGTTAAAAGCACAAGTAGAAAGGTTCCCTTGCAAACAGTTTGTCATATGATTGGATTACAAAGAATACAGCCGTTCAGCAAAAAATGTAACCAAAAAAGAAAGGAATGCTATATTCTTTGATTCACTCCTAGAAGTGTATGTTAAACATGGTATAAACTGAATAAAATATTCACAATGTAAAATATTTATCATTTATAGAAGTAGACCAACTAGCAGATTAATAATTGCTACCTTTTATACAGGTAAATAGCTCAGCAGGCAGTGCCTATTGGCTGCACGTGCTATATGTGCCTGCGAAATGTGCCAAGGTCACATGCCCTTTTATCCTTCAGAAATTATATATTTGATAACAAAGAAAATATGTAAGCCCATAATGCATATGGGCAAATGCGAAAGGGTAAGGATAGGCGTTTGGAGGGGGGGGGAATTATTTTCTGATTAGATCTAAAAATATGATGTTAAGGAGGCAATGATGCCCAGTAATATTGTTACATTTCAGCATGCGTGAAAAAGTGGAGTTTTTCCAAGGATATAGTGTAGGATACTAAGTTTAACCATTCAGTCACCATAGGGGCCATTACTGTCCTTTTATTTTGTAAACACAACTATAGATGTTTGTAATACAAGATGTACTTGTAAACAGTGCTTTCCACTCCCCCTGAAGTAAAAGCCTGTCAATAACAGATGGTCTGCAGGTTTGCACATTTGTACTCTCAGCCAATCAAATCCCAGTACAGTACTGGGATAAATGACAGGTGCATGCAATGTATGTATTATTACATATATACATTACAATGCATATTCCTTTGTATTCTCCTTATGAAGTCTCTCTATTGTACTGCAGTTACTAATCTATCATTGTCCCTTTGTTTAACTTATTCACAAGTGATGTTTAAACAATATGCAACTGTAAGTGAATACCTGCAAGATCTTCTTGATTCAGCTCTGTATTGTTCTTTGCAACACTATAGCAAATGAATCTTTGTATGGAAAGACAAGACGCCATTTGTATAAATGGGATATACATGTCCCCCACATCAAACACCCAGCAAATAGGTCAGATTTCCGCATCTTTAAAATAATCCTACGTTGCAATCAGTGTTCTCCAAATTATATTATTTCCTTTTTAGCTGCTAGCTAGGGGCTGCAGTGTCTTTGGCAGCCAATGGGTTACCGTAGATATTTTATTGGTATTTCCTTTTGCTGAGGAATGGTTATCTGCACTGATTTATAATACAGCGGTGTGATTAATTTTTATGACACCATTGTATCCAATCCAAGATATACTGTTTTATTTGTCTGAGAAATAAAGCTAGATTTACCTGAGCACATTTTCCATATGTGCTATGGCAATAGCCTTCTGTTTAATCATTGCTTCGAAAAATAGGTCAAGATGAGCAATCTACATCAGCTGCTAGTGAATAATTAAAGCTAATGGAATTTTCACAAGATCTTTGAAAGAAAAATTCTGTAAGACTGTGAGCTATTGCAGATCCTGGTATTTTTTATTTATCACTGCAGTGCGCATAAATGTACCTGGTAAATGCATTTTAAAGCTACATTTCTATTTTTAAAGGAGAAGATGCTGTTAGTGTATTATGGGGGAATAGTTAAAGGGACGTTGTGGTCAAAAGGGAAAAGTATGTGAGAGAATTCAGTTTTGCTTATAAGCCTCAGATAAAAGCTATTGGGTGTGTTTTCGTACTATGCTCTTTGTACCCACATTTTGACACTGCTCCTGATCATTGAGCTGGAACATAGTGTTGGAACAGATTAATTTTGCATCATCCTAAAGGCGGAACTACCATTGGGGCAACATGGGGTTGCAGTTCTATCTGTCTGTCTGTCTATCTATCTATCTTCATTTACTACTGCAGATGTGCACACTCCTAAGCTTACCTTCCTGCTTTTCAACAAACAATAACAAAAGAACAAAAAATGAATAATAGATGCAAATTGGAAAGTTGTTTAAAATCATATGCTCTATCTGAATCATGAAAGGAAAAAAAATGAATTTTATGTCCCTTTAATTTCAAGCTATGTCCCTACATTTTTAATTCCTAGATGTTTTATGATATGTTAATAAAATGTTTTTTTGTTCCTCCCCTCCCCCACTAAAATAAAAATAATAATCTACTTTCCCAGAGTTTTATCTGATCCCTGCCGGTTTAGAAGCAGAATAATGCATTCTAGACATTACCTGAGCGCAGCCTTGTGAGTGGCATTTACTGTCTGTTACAATATTACAAATGCAACTGTTAGAAGTGCTTATATTAATAACCCTTTGTCCTCCAATACTAGGTTCATCTCACATAAGAAATAGTTATGATTGTGATGGAAATTAGTGCATGTCTGAAATTTTGTTTCTGAGATTTCGTTTTCCGTTCTCAGTAGAGATTTCACTGTGAAACCCAAAGCTTTTGATCACATACTGTAGCTATGCTTGGAAGCCTGTGTCAGTAGCAGGTAGAGCCTTTACCTATCTTATTATATAGACGTAGACTCCATATTCTCTGAGCGTTCAGAACTTGCATTAAAGGGACATTCATTAAGAGCATGTCATTTTATGATTATTGACTCATGCTTACTATGGGCAAGATTACAAGTGGTGCACAAATGTAACGTGCGCCCGTAAACTGGCAAATTTGCTGTTTGTAGGCGCACGTTAAATAACCAGCCATTACAAGTGACTGGCTAATGCTACGGCAAGCTTGTGGTAGCAATATGCGCTCCAAATATTAACCACAGGTCAGACTTCTAGTTAATTTAGAAAAGGTCCCCCCATTTGCCCCCAAACTAAAGAGCTTTTTGTTTACTTTTATTATTAAATTTTTTAGCCATTTTTTTTAATATAACTGCACAAAGCAGTTTTAAGGGGTTAAAGTGAGGGGATGTGTAAAGTGCCTTAACATTGCGGTCTATGGGGACTATGTTATAACTATACATTTTTATATATATATATATATATATATATTCTTATATTTAAGCATATATATAATATATTTATGTGTTAATATGTGTATACACATATATATTTAAAAAAAATAGTTCGACATACCCGCTTCGCTATTCTAGGTTCTCTTCTGTGTCTAACGGCATGAGAACGAGGCTCCCATTGGAGCCTATGGAAGCACGCTCTCGTGAACGCAAAGCTTCCCTGCAATGTGAACGCGAGGTTGGGTTTGCATTGTGCTCTTCTTATAAAACCAGTGCACATTTGCGTTCGCTGTTATTATGAGCTCCATTTGTAATCTGGCCATTATGTTTTAATGCCTTAAAGGGACATTAAACCCAACATTTTTCTTTCATAATTCAGACAGATAATACAATTTTAACCCCTTAACGACCAAGGACGTACGCCACACGTCCTCAAAAAAAAGTCAGTTAATGACCGAGGACGTGTGGCGTACGTCCTTGGTCTGGAAAGCAGCTGGAAGCGATCCTGCTCGCTTCCAGCTGCTTTCCGGTTATTGCAGTGATGCCTCGATATGGAGGCATCCTGCAATAACCCCCCTTGGCCATCCGATGCAGAGAGAGCCACTCTGTGGCCCTCTCTGCACCGGACATCGATGGCCGGTATCGTTGGTGGGTGGGAGCTTACGTGGGAGGCGGGGTGGCGGCCATCGGTGCGCTATGTGGAGTGGAGGGGGGCGGGATCGGGGGGCGGGAGCTACGGGGGCGCGCACGGGAGCGCGCGCGTGCACGGGGGTGGTGGGCGGGCGCGTGCACGGGGCGGGAGCGGGTGGGAACCGCTACACTACAGAAAAAAAAAAGTTAAAAAGTAAAAAAAAAAACAACTTAAATGCAATCTAAGGGTTCTGGAAGGGGTTGGGGGTTGGTCTCGGTGGGGGGGGGGAAAGCTACACTACAGAAAAGGGAATTAAAAAAAAAAAAAAGGCACATTTTGTTACAAAACTGGGTACTGGCAGACAGCTGCCAGTACCCAAGATGGCGCCCATTATTGCAGAGGGGAAGGGTTAGAGAGCAGTATGGTGGGGGATCAGTGAGGTTGGGGTCTAAGGGGGGATCCTACACATCAGCATATGTAAATATGCTTTTTTTTTTTTAAAAAAAAAAAGGGCCAAATACCTTTTATTTTAGTACTGGCAGAGTTTCTGCCAGTACTTAAGATGGCGGGGACAATTGTGGGGTGGGGGGAGGAAGAGAGCTGTTTGGGAGGGATCAGGGGGTCTGATGTTTCAGGTGGGAGGCTGAGCTCTACACTAAAGCTAAAATTAACCCTGCAAGCTCCCTACAAGCTACATAATTAACCCCTTCACTGCTAGCCATAATACACGTGTGATGCGCAGCGGCATTTAGAGGCCTTCTAATTACCAAAAAGCAATGCCAAAGCCATATATGTCTGCTATTTCTGAACAAAGGGGATCCCAGAGAAGCATTTACAACCATTTGTGCCATAATTGCAGAAGGTGTTTGTAAATAATTTCAGTGAGAAACCTAAAATTGAGAAAAAATTAACGTTTCTTTTAATTTGATCGCATTTAGCGGTGAAATGGTGGCATGAAATATACCAAAATTGGCCTAGATCAATACTTGGGGTTGTCTACTACACTACACTAAAGCTAAAACTACCCCAAAAAGCTCCCTACATGCTCCCTAATTAACCCCTTCACTGCTGGGCATAATACACGTGTGGTGCGCAGTGGCATTTAGCGGCCTTCTAATTACCAAAAAGCAACACCAAAGTCATATATGTCTGCTATTTCTGAACAAAGGGGATCCCAGAGAAGAATTTACAACCATTTATGCCATAATTGCACAAGCTGTTTGTAAATAATTTAAGTTAGAAACCAAAAGTTTGTGAAAAAATTTGTGAAAAGTGAACAATTTTTTCTATTTGATTGCATTTGGCGGTGAAATGGTGGCATGAAATATACCAAAATGGGCCTAGATCAATACTTTGGGTTGTCTACTAAAAAAAAATATATACATGTCAATGGATATTCAGAGATTCCTGAAAGATATCAGTGCTCTAATGTAACTATCGCTAATTTTGAAAAGAAATGGTTTGGAAATAGCAAAGTGCTACTTGTATTTATGGCCCTATAGTTTACAAAAAAAGCAAAGAACATGTAAACATTGGGTATTTCTAAACTCAGGACAAAATTTAGAAACTATTTAGCATGGGTGTTTTTTGGTGGTTGTAGATGTGTAACAGATTTTGGGGGTCAAAGTTAGAAAAAGTGTGTTTTTTTCCATTTTTTCCTCATATTTTATAATTTTTTTTTATAGTAAATTATAAGATATGATGAAAATAATGGTATCTTTAGAAAGTCCATTTAATGGCGAGAAAAACGGTATATAATATGTGTGGGTACAGTAAATGAGTAAGAGGAAAATTACAGCTAAACACAAACACCTCAAAAATGTAAAAATAGCCTTGGTCCCAAACGGACAGAAAATGGAAAAGTGATGTGGTCATTAAGGGGTTAAACAACATTCCAATTTACTTCTATTATCTAATTTGCTTAATTCTTTAGATACCCTTTGTTAAAGAAATAGCAATGCACACGGGCGAGCCAATCACAGGAGGCATCTATGTGCAGCCACCAATCAGAAGCTACTGAGCCTATCTAGATATGCTTTTCGGGAAAGAATATCAAGAGAATGAAGCAAATTAGATAATAGAAGTAAATTAGAAAGTTGTTTAAAATGGTATTCTCTATCTGAATCGTGAAAGAAAAAAAAAAGGTTTAATGTCCCTTTAAAAGGAAGTAAACACCTAGGTAAATTGCTGCTCTGAAGCCACAATTATTGCAGCTCTTGAGCAGGACAATGAAGCAATGAGAAACGGCAGTTGCACAATCCTCTTCATGTTGCCATAGTATTGGCGCTTAAAAGGGATAACAAAGTCATGTTTTAGATATGCACAATTAATATCAGACATTTTAAACTGTTTTGCAAAGCTTCACATACAGAATAAGGATTTCAAAATATATAAAACTGTAGTTTTCTTAGCAAAATTGTACATTGTTTTGCTCTCCAGGCACATACATCTTGAAAAAGCTCTTGAGTGTTGCTTATCTTGTCTCTGATTACTGTAGGCAATTAGGGAGAGAGATAGTTAAGTTCTCAAGAAGTTTCTGTATAGAATGTTGTAGGGCCAAGGTTCTTAATCCTGCCGGATGCCCTTTAGCCCCTCTGGGACAACGAAAAACAATTTTCAGAGTTACATTGCATGAAAAGCAATCATTTTACCTTAAAGGGACATAAAACTCAACATTTTTCATTTATGATTCAGAGCATAAAATTTCAACTAACTTTACAATTTACTTGCATTATCAATTTTGCTTCATTCTTTTGGTATCCTTTGGTATAGCTAAGCACATAGGAAAGCCAATGATTAGAAGTATATAGGTGCATCAGCTGCTAGCTCCCAGCTCAACCTACCTAGGTATGTTGTTTAACAAACAATACCTGGGGCAAGTTAGATAATAGAAGTAAATTGGAAAGTTGTTTAAATTGTATACCCTATCTGAATCCTAAAAGAAAAAATTAGATTTCATGTCCCTTTAATGTTCTTTTAAAGGCTAAACTACCAGCAAAGCTTGACTGATATGACATTTGGCATTCCTTGGTCAATTCCTTAGATCTTTTCCCTAGAGGTTATATTGCAGCTGGGATTAAAGATATCTTCTCTATTGGAAGAAGTCCCTAAAATCTGTTGTAGGATGGCTACATTTTACTCATTGTGCTTTTTCTGTCTGTTCGTTGTTAATGGGCATTAACACTGTAGTTGGGTGCAGATTCTGAGTTTGCTCATCTAGAAACTAATGACCCCTGACATTGATGTAGAAAGAGGCCCCTGGCTAGTACACAATGAAGACACTTGCCTCTTGTTTTTTTTTTTTTTTACAAAAGTGCTAGACATAAAGAGGTTTCATTAGCCCAGTAGTTATTTGTATTATTATTTCATACTTGTTTTATTAATTCCCAATAAAAAAGCACACAACATGATTATATTAGTATTGTGTGTTTCATTTTCTTGTGCTGCCTATGCAAGTTATGAGTTTCTATATTACTCACTTGTACATATTACTGCTTTGCTATCTTGTTTAAATACATCAGTGGGTATCGTCGTGAGGTGCACATTGGAACATGTATGTCTGCTCTTTTAATTATTTTTCTTTAATAGAAGAAAAAAAAATTACAATTTTTTCCCATAGTAAGGGTAGATTAAAGGGACATTTAACTCCATTTTAATTTCCTGTAAAAGGTTTAACTATGTATAAAAAAAGAACTTTGTAATGCACCTTCAGATTTTTACTTTGCTTTATTTTAAAACTGAAAATTGTAGTTTAAGTTTTGCTACTGCTCTTAAGGAGGCTGGAGAGCAATCCATGGAATTTGGAAACCAACCCTACATTCTGGCCACAGCATTGCAGATAAGATAAACAACAACCAAGTGGGTTTTGCCTGGTGACATCACCAAGCCCTGGAAACCCTGAAGTGCCATGAAGATAAAGAGGGACGAATGGATGGATTGTTGTTCAAACCCCTCGATCTCAGCTCCCTTAAGCCCCAGAAACCTCCCACCGTTAAAGTTAAGCTATTTCAAACCTATCAGTGAATCTGATATAAAATAAACATAAAAATAATAATTACTAAATGCTATCTTTATTAATTTTATTTTATTTTACCTGTGACGTGATATTTCTCCACCCTCCTTATATTTCCTGCTTTTTATCTTCCGTGGCATAGATAGGGGTCCCACCCGCTCTCTACATAGGCTGCAATGCACTTTCCACGAGAGAAGACATTCTGAGCATGTGCATTTGTCTGTCATCCGATATTATGTAAACAATGAATCATGCAATTCATTGTTTGCTTCTTGAACGACGAGCTGCGCATGGAGGACGGAAATCCATGTAGAATTTTGCACATGCAGAGCTCTGAAATAACATTTTTTTTGTTATATTAATGCCGATCGGCAAGCTTTCCTGTTGGATGCCACAAACAAACATCATAAAACAAAAAAAGGTACTTGCGCTAAGGGTGGCCAGAGCAATGGTATGATTTATATGTGAATATATTATTTTTAAGCATTTGTAGGCAGTATATAACTAACTTGCTGAATGAAACATACTTATTTTATATGATCACTGCAACGGTTAAGAGTTGATAGTGAATGTTTACCATCATTTTAAATGTAAACACCTAAAATAAATAATAAAATAAATTAAAGTGCATGTCTTAAGCACAACATATCCTCTAACCCCCTAACAGACCATCAAAAAGGCCTGGAGACCTCTAAGACTCCTTGTTTTAAAGCCCCCAAACCCCTATATGTTTTAGTAGCCAGGTGATCACTGTGGTAATACTGGTAACCTGGCGTGGATAAGCGTGCATTTATGGGAGCACCCCTATGTACAGGTCAAAATGACATAATTATACTAAAAGGCCCTTTTTTCACACTTCTTACAACAACATGATACATATACATAAAATAATGGTATAGCTTGAATCTGCTGGGTCTCCTGGAAAAAAAGAATAATAAATAAATTAAGAATAAAAAATGATATATGTATACAGTTGTGCTCATAAGTTTACATACCTTGGCAGAATTTATGATTTCTTGGCCATCTTTCACTCATGGTTAATGTTTGGCTGAAGCCATTTATTATCTATCAACTGTGTTTACTCTTTTTAAATCATGATGACAACAGATGTGCCTATATGTGCTTATTTTTACCACTTGCAGATAGATACTGTTTTTGTAAGTTTTACATGAGGTACCTAAATGCTTCAATTGTTTCCAATGTTTCAATTTTAAGTCAACAAAGTTATTTACGAAAGAAAATGGACATGCACCAAAAGCCTTAAGAATAAATATCAGCATGTGAACTTTTTTGGATTCTTTATCGAAATAGACTTCTATGACCTAATAGAGTTTTCATATGAGTCCACCGGTCTTCCAGGACTGAATTTTATACGCTTGATGTATCTATGATTCTGATATGATGTATGTTTTGAACAGTTTGTTGATAAAACTTTTTTGGAAAAATAAATATATATATATATATATATATATATATATACACTTTTAAAAAATATATATTATGTGGTTTTACTTGCAAACTAATATATTTTTCATTGCAACATTCTTATAGTCTGAAATGTACCATCACTTTAAAAGTCAGATCCTGAAACTGTGGCCAGGATGTGGGATTGGACATACCAGCTAGCCTAGGACTAACTTTGCAATACATGCACAGTGATTACTTTATAAGAATATTCCAGGCTAAAGATAGCTGCACATTTTTAGTTAAATGATTGGCACTTCACATAAATCTTTTTCCAAGCCATACTCCAGAAGTTCCAGACATTTGTGACGGTCAAACGAAAACCCTGCAGCTTTTTCTTTCCATTCATTTTTACAGGAGACTGTGTTCACCATTTGGAATCATTAGTTTAAATATATTTCACATGCAGTAATTCGTAATGACTGTTCACTGAGGATGTGTGTTAAGAGAATCTTTATGTTGCGTTTACTATTGATTACTTGCATCACTGCACAATTGATGCTCCCTTGGGCTCTATTAAATAGTTAATTGGGAACTTAAATTATGAGCAGTTCCATCTGTAGCTGCTGGGATCATTATTTAAAAATAATGGTACAGTGAACAACTAATATATGTTCCCACTGATAAAACTACATTTACCCTCATTGTGCCCAATACATATTCTTTAGAAAAAAGCAGGTTCTCTTTATTATATCCATACACATACTGGCCATGCTTTTCAGGTCAGTCATAGTATTTTACACTGTTACCAATACACTGCTGTTGCATGCCCTGCAACAATCATGTGTGTGCACTTAAAGGGATATAACATAAAATGGGATTAAACAAATAGTTACAGTCAGACCAGAGCAGCGATGCACTACTGGGAGCTATCTAAAATCATTTGGTGAGCCAATGACTAGAGACAAATTTATGTAACTACCAATTACTAGCTAGCTCCCAGTAGTGAAGGATCTGTACATATTATTTTTTAACAAATGGATACCAAGAGAATAAAGCAGATTTTAAAATAGAAGTAAATTTAAAAGCCTCTTAAAATGCTGTATCGGAATCACTCAAGCTTAATTTTGTCTTCCATATCCCTAAATTCTCTATAAACTCATATACAGCCGGTCATACACACTTCTAGTATATTCTGTTTCTTATAGGGTTCAAATAAATAATTACATCAATCAAACAATCAATTCATCAAACAATTCACTGTTTGCCTGGAAGAGGGATTTGGTATTTAAAGGTATTTAGGGCTAGTAGATTGTTGTATTACATAGCATCATATGCTACAAGTTTGCTCCATATGCATTAGA
The DNA here is from genome assembly GCF_027579735.1 of Bombina bombina. Classification (NCBI taxonomy): domain Eukaryota; kingdom Metazoa; phylum Chordata; class Amphibia; order Anura; family Bombinatoridae; genus Bombina; species Bombina bombina. The sequence continues at coordinate 251,260,980 of NC_069501.1, read as the reverse complement.
TAGGTGCAGCACAGTGTCCTATACAGTGCAAGTTTGTAAATAAACCTTGTCTGACAGGTGCTAAACTGTGAATTGATGGATGGATTTGTGTCTTACATAAGTTTTGTACAGACAGAAGCTCATGCTGGAGATTGACAGCCATGTATTTCATATGGCTTGCGCTTGTAAGGCTGTGTGCCAGAGGTTTATAAACATGCATTGTATTAGGGCTTGATGAGTCACAGGGGACAGACTGCCATGAATCACAACATTCTAGGTATTGCTCCTAATTCTACTTATATCTTTGTATAAAATCATCACCTGGCTATTAAATTAGTATGTGGTTGGCATTTTGTGCATATTTATTACTTATACTGATAAAGCTTTGCGCCAACAGTCGGTAAACAAAATGGACTGAGTAGCAGTTTGAAGGTTTTTGAAGTACAGAACTCAAGTCTCAGGTTTTTGCAGATATTCATGATGTAAAATTCTTTGTACAATATTCTCAGTTCTTTTGGATAACAAATGCTTTAAAAACTGCAGTCACGGGCCCCATTTATCAAAGGTCACACTGACAAGGCCACACACTCTGCTCTTGCGCAGCCAATTGTAGAAGAGCAGGGTTTGCCAATCATCCCAATCTGATCTGGACAATTTAATGCCGTCACTTTTGGAGTGATGGAGAGGATAAGTACCAGCAGGCTTAAGACTGCAGCTATTTAACTAGTGTTTCAAGCCTACTTGTGCGAACTTGCAACACCCAGGCCCCGAAGCTTTGGCCGCATGTTGTATTTGGGGTGCTTGTTCGTTAATTTCTTGCAACTATAAGTAAATAGATCAAGATAAGATAACTTTTTATCATTTTACATTGTTAAGGCTGAACACTTGCATGCTTCTGTGCCGATGATGAAGTTTATTTATTAACAGAAAAAAAAAAAGCTTAGGCGGCCTTTTTTAACATCGTTATTTTAGACTTGCTTAGCAGCCAATGCAACCACCTACTGCCAAATGCATCAAATGTTTCCAATCCATGCACGCTCATGCGCCTTTCCAGGAAAATTAGATGGATGAACTGCGCATACACTGTTATTCCATCTTCTTTCTAGACAGACCCGGGTTGCGCAAACATTGACAGTTAAAGATAGAGGGTGGTACAGTTTGCATTGTTTGTATCATTTTAAAAAATGATTTTTACATGAATAAGCATAACAAAATGTAAAAACTATATATTTTGTGTAGTACAAGGATTTAATAGTATGACTGACTTCATGTGTATTTATTTAATTAGGAATTTAGGTTTGCTGTCTCTGTAATCATTCACAATATCAAATCCCTTCCAAGCTGTTTTTTTATATTAATTTCAAGTTGCAAATAGCCAAGGCCTACTTTATGAAACAGTGTGAAACAAATACAAAATTGATCTTTCCCTTTAAGAAAGCTTTCAGTGTGGATGGGGGCAGACTGTTGCCAAAATGGGATATGGTAATGCATTTGGCCAGCTCTTTACATAGTAAAATAAAAACTAGTAGTGGAAACGTCTTTAGAGAATTTATACTGCCAAGTTATAAACATGGTCTGCTGTTTTACAATTTGAATGGATTAGTAACAAAAGTAATATTTTATTACAAAAAAAAAAAGGAATTCTATACAAAGGGAATGTTAAGAATTACTCTTCCTTTGAGATCTATAATATGTGCCTTTTGGGGATATTGCAAAGTGTAGAAATGTACTGTGAATATAACACTAAAATCTATTTACCATTAGGGATCAGCTTGATTGCGTTTTCAGAAAGCCTTAAGAGCCCAAGAATTACATTGAATTTGAGAGAGATTTATTTATATATTGTTAATGTTTTATATGATTTTTAAATCAAAGCACAGCAGTCAATTTATTAGTGCGGTTAAATCTATAGAGCCTTTCTTCTCATACAATTTTTTTGTTTTCATCCCTAGGACTTGCGCAAACAGGTAGCTCCGTTATTAAAGAGTTTCCAAGCAGAGGTAAGAAGCATATTTATGTATTTTTAATGCTTGTAAATTAAATGTTGTTTATAGAACAGAAAATTCTTAAGACTTTGTTGGAGGAGGTTACAGACTGCTATTTCCCAACTTAAGTGTAGTAGCAGTGCTGATGCTCTAATATTCTGCTTCACAAATCAGCTGATACTTAAAAGGACCTTCTTCTCAAACTATTTTATTTACTTGCTAAAATGTGTTCTTTACTTAAAGTGATATTAAACCCAAATTGTTTATTTCATGATTCAGATAGAGCATTCAATTTTAAGCAACTTTCTAATTTACTCCTATTATCAAATTTTCTTCATTCTCATGCTATCTTTATTTGAAAAAGCAGGAATCTAAGCTAAGGTGCCAGGCAATTTTTGGTTCATCACCCTGGATAGCGCTTGCTGATTGGTGTCTATATTTGGACCGACTCCTAACCTTTACATTCTTGATTTTCAAATAAAGATAGTAAGAGAACGACTAAACATTGATAATAGGAGTAAATTAGAAAGTTGCTTACAATTGCATGGTCTATCTGAATCATGAAAGAAAAAAAATGGGGTTTTGTATCCCTTTAACTCTTGTATTTCAGTCAACCCCCTGTCCCTAACAACCACCTACATACAAAGGCTGAAATAAGAGTTAAAGGGACATTGAAGTGTAAAAATCACCTGTGCTAATCTGTTACAGCATGTCTTTTTTTTCATTACTTACGCCAGAACTCTGTTTGTAACCACTGCATATGGGTTAAATACATAGGTAAAGTTCCACCCAGGAACCACAAGGGATGCAGCTCTCAAGCTACACACAGTCAGAGATTGCTTGGGTTGTGTGACTTCCACTAGCAATTTGCTCACCAGCTGGACCTGTAGTTCTTTGCATCCTCTATGAGATTTTCAGGCAAAGGGATAGAGTAAAATAATGGCAGTTTAAAAGAAGGAAGGGTGGTAGAGACTTGCGGACTGCCATGTGTGTGAAAGGAAAAGAGATACTGAGAGATTGTTAGCGCATAGTGAGTGTCTTGAGGGGGGATGGACTGGACAAGATCACACGAGAGACGCTGTCAGTAGAGAGAGCATGAGCGACAGAAGTTAAAGGGAAGTAAACACCTTTTAAGATTTTTTTTTATAAAATGTTTAGTTCTGCGTCATATAACTTGAACTTTAATGCTTATTTATAGCACTAACTGTTCTTAAAATTACCTCATTTTAGAGAGGCAAAAAAACCCTTAAATGTTAATAAAATATTTTTAAAATCTTACTAGAGGAGAATTACAAGCCCGGTCAGTAATACAGAAGTGGGGAGACTTTCTCATTTGCAGTGCTGACAAAGGGGGTAATATAGTAATTTGTCCTGTAGAAATGTACTTGAAAGAAGTGAATAAACAACTTAAAGATGTAACATGCTATAAAAAAGGATGGTTTAATCCTGCGAGTGAATTCCAAAAGAAATATAACAGATTAATATCACAGGCAAAAATTAATGAAATAGAAACAGAAAATAAATTATTGACAGTAACTGATCCCAGAATTCCCACCTTTACTTAGTACCCAAAATACATAAGAATATTAAGCAGCCACCAGGTTGTCCCATTGTATCCTTTAATGACAGTCTAATGGAAGAAGCAAGTCAATATATTGACGAGCGATTGCGAAAATTTCCAACTCTGTTACCCTCTTATGTGTGGGATAGAATGAAAATTTTAAAGCAGTTACAGAACATCACTAGTAATTCACCCACCTGGCTTGTAACAGCTGATGTAGAGGCACTGTATACCAGTATTAAAGGGACATTAAACACTTTGAGATGGTAATATAAAATGATAAATTGTATATAATAAAACAACTCTGCAATATACTTTCATTATTTATTTTGTCCTCTTTGCCTGTAATTCCATTCTGAAATTGTGAGCTTTTCGGTTCCTGTTAGAAATGGAAGTGCAGAACACTGTTAAATCCAGCACAACCATTGGCTGCACACTCTAGTAACCTATTTATAACTGACCCTAATTGGCCACAGCAGAGAAGGTAACACAAGTTACAACATGGCAGCTCCCAGTGTTTTATAGACACTAAAACTTTACACTTATTTTGTCACTTTTTAAACAACTAATGAAACTTTAAAAAATACATCTACGTGTTAGTCATAGACTAATCTTTTCTTTGAATGCATCATTCTATCTAGCATGTATTTAGTGTTTAATGTCCCTTTAAGCATGATCTTGGTATACAGGTAGTTCAACCTTTTCTTAACGCCAACTGAGGAAGATTTAGATCATTAGAAGGTCATATTAGACTTAATTACAATTTGTATTAAACAAAAATGTCTTCATTTTTTTAATAATCAATTTTATTTACAAACAAGAGGTACAGCCATGGGACAGACTGTGTGCCCAACTGTGGAAATCTATTTCTTAGCTGGTGGGAACAGAAAATAGTTTTATCAGAATTAAATTAAAAAAGTACAACATATACCCCTATGGCTAAGATATATTGACGATTTTATTTTCCTGTGGGAAGGCCCAAAATAAAAATTAAATACATTCTTGGAGAGTCTAAATAACAATGATTTGAACATCAAACTTATCATATCAGCAAAACAGGTCACTTCTCTACATTTGACAATTCACAAAAAACAAGATGGATCTTTTTCAGAAAAAAGACAGCCACCTAGCGCATTTTACAGGAGAATTTTAAAGAACGAATAGAATTTGCTCAGAAGAAACCACGTTTAGACAAAGAGCTCATGAATTAGAACTGAGATTACAACAGAGGGGATATAGTAAAAAAGCTAAAAAAAAAAACAAGCATTTCAGACAAATAAGATCTGCTTAAATCCAACATGAGGAGATATGATGATAAAGTGATATAGATCAAAACCAAGATGTAAAACGGATCATAAACCAAAACTGGCATATTTTACAATTGGATCTGGTACAATAAGACCTAATAGGTGATAAAGTATAGAGGCGAACTATAGAAGAACTAGGAATTTAAAAGACCTTATTAGTCCCAGACATTTTTTAAAAAGAGAAAAATTACATACAGGTAATTCAGGCTCACAGATTTGTGGATCCCTATGTTGAAGGTATCTAGGGTTCTAGAAATCAGAAATGACATCAGTTGTACTACTCAGGAGGGATTTATGTATTCTAATGTAACCGTCCAAAAATCCATGCATGTATGACGTCACGCAAACTGCGCACAAGAATGCTAGAGCAGCTGAGAAATATAAGGAATGCTCCAAAAGATACAGAAAAAGGAAACACAGTGACAACAGTAGCTCATCATTTTTTAAAGCACCATCATGCACAAGCATCTTCTCAAAATCATTTGGCATTGAAAAGGTCTGCTTAGGTTCCAGAGGCGATAATATAGAAAGAGCTCTGATCAAAGCAGAGAACCGATGGATTTATTGATTAAATTTGGTTCAACCTAATGGTTTAAATGATCCTACTAATTGGTCTGAATTGGTACCCTCCTTTGTTATTTTATATGACATCAAATCAGGTATCCACATTAGTTATCAGTTGATAATATAAGTATCACAGAAACCTTACATGATAAAAAACACATATTCACTCTCATAATAACACATAATTTGATTAAGAGTATCGTTATTCCATCAACTCAACTTTATATTGCATCTATTCACTCATCACCGCTTTAAAATATTGCTTCTTGTAATATTTATTTATTCAGATGTATTATTATTATCGGTTATTTGTAGAGCGCCAACAGATTCCGCAGCGCTACTATTTAGATTACCACACTAGCACACACACATAAAACACCAATATGTTTTATTCCATTTAAGGTTTTCCGAATATATAGTAAGATCGATTATATAACAAGGTAGGTTATTTTATTACAAGTAGTTGTAACCATTTAAAATAGATGGTTATATTGATTGCTTAAAATAAATTTTTAAAACAAATACTAACCACAAAAAATATTTTAGATATCTTCCTTTTAGTATCTGAGGGTTATGTAACTAATGGTCATTTACAGAATGTAGGGATGGTGTTCTGGTAAGAGGGCGAACTTTGGAAAAGAGCGAACCATGTCACTTCCTGTGACGTTTCATCAGCTGTTTCACACATTTTGGACCTAATGCATAGGTGTGCCAGCGTCATCACATACCTGGCCGCATATGTCACTGCTAAAATATTTAGAGCTGTGAAATTCAGGAACCCTTTCTAGAGCGCATGAGTGGGATTTTGTATCACAAATGGTGCGCTCATGGAAAGCTGTTTATTAGGCTCCTCGGCAATATTCGGAACTCCGCCCCCCACTGCAACTACTCCCATTACTACTGTAAAGCTGAGTCTCCGTGCTCGTGCATGAGAAACAGCCCCGCCACTCAACTATAGCCACTGCTTCTGATGATCCAATGCAGCTTTTCACAGGCTCCCTTCAATGTCATTATCATTGAACGAAGCCTGTGAAAAGCTGCATTGGATCATCAAAAGAAGCAGTGGCGATAGCCGAGTGGCGGGGGGGGCTGTTTCTCATACACGAGCACGGACACTCAGATTTACAGTAGTAATGGGAGTAGTTGCAGTGGTGGCGGAGTTCCGAATATTGCCGAGGAGCCTAATAAACAGCTTTCCATGAGCGCACCATTTGTGATACAAAATCCCACGCATGCGCTCTAGAAAGGGTTCCTGAATTTCACAGCTCTAAATATTTTAGCAGTGACGTATGCGGCCAGGTATGTGATGACGCTGGCATGCATGTGCATTAGGTCCAAAATGTGTGAAACAGCTGATGAAACGTCACAGGAAGTGACATGGTTCGCTCTTTTCCAAAGTTCGCCCTCTTACCAGAAGAATGGCTGAGATATCATGTGGATTAGATATGCCGTATTGATAGGTGGGGCTAACACAGACTTAAAAGCCGAAAAAAAGGCTGTGCTATACTGTTTAAGATAGCTGTAGTGCACAGCGCAACATGTCAGGGGAGAACTTGGGATATTAATGGGTTCCTCAAACACTTTTAATTAGCAAGAGAATATTTTTTTCAACCACAACCACTTACTCTAAATACCTTTATTTAAGATTATAATTGATTCTTAAAATAGTATAGATATATACTAAGTTATATATATCTAAACTGTAGCAAGTTAAAGCGATACTAAACCCAATTTTTTTTCTTTCATGATTCAGATAGAACATGCAATTTTAAGCTAACTTTCTATTATCAATTTATCTTTGTTCTCTTGCTGTCTTCTAAGTTAAGGAGCCAGACCATTTTTGGTTCAGGACTCTGGATAGCGCTTGCTGATGGTGGGTACATTTAGCTACCAATCAGCAAGTGCTACCCAGGTTCTGAACCAAAGAATGGTCCCGCTCCTTAACTTAGAATCCTGCTTTCTCAAATAAAGATAGCAAGAGAATGAAGAAAAATGGATAATATAAGTAAATTATAAAGTAGTTTACAATTGCATGCTCTATCTGAATCATGAAAGAAAAACATTAGGTTTAGTATCCCTTTAACTTTCTGAAAGAGACTTACAGTTTAAGCGCAACTCGGTCCAGTTCTTAGCAGTTTTTTTGTTGGTGATTAAGATTTATTGTGTTTGGTAACCAAAAGGTAATTATTACCTAAACTTCTAACTCTATCAATCACAGGATATAAGGATACAAATTAACTATTGGATAACGTAACAGCGCAGTTGGTTATTTTTTATTTGGTGGAAAAGTTTACTAATCTTAACTGTAGCAACTAGAAGAATGTTATTTGTTTTGAAACCAAGGGCGTTTAATATTCTAAAGACGGTATATTATGGCTGATGCTTTTTTTATTTCTCATTTTAAATTCACATTCCCATCTTTAAGATGTTTTATTAAAAGTTAAGTTTTACAGATGAAGATGTCTGTTTTTCTATAATGAAGTGGTTTAAAGGAACAGTGAGTGCTATAAATGAGAATTTTTAGTCAGTTGCTGTACAGAAAAGTTCAAGTTAATTTAAATGCGTGCTCAGCACCCAAGCCCAAGATCAGAATTTATTTTGATGATACATTTGATAAATACAGGATTTCAAAGGGCTTTCCTGTATTAAATATATGTGGTGCTTTTGGGTACTTGGACTTTCTAATTCTCAGAGCTAGAAATGCACTTTGCTGACTTCTCAAAGCTAACCCTGTTATAGAATGGTCCTTAACGAAAAACAATGAGAGAATGGCAGAGGAGAGGAGAATCAGAAACTGGCACAGGAGAGGGGAAACCAGATACTGACAGGGAAAAAGGTGAGCAATTGACAGTGAAGAAGGGGAAAACAGAAAATTTCAGGGAAAACAGTTAGAGACCTGCATAGGACACTGGAAAGGCAGAGACTGCCAGGGAAAAGGTGAGAGATTGTTATAGGATAGGGGAGAACCAGTGACTGTCATGGAAAAAGGAGAGATGCAGGCATAGGACAAGGGGAAAGTAGAGATTGCCAGGGAAAAAGGTGGAAGACTAGCAGAGGAGAGTGGAAACTAGAGAATGCCAGGGAAAATGGTAAGAGATTGGCAGAGGAGAACCAGAGATTGTCAGCGCAAAAGGTGAGGAGCTGGCAGAGGAGAATGGGAACCAGAGAATGTCAGGGGAAAGGGTGAGAGACTGGTATAGGATACAGGAAAAAACAGTGACTGTCATGGAAAAGGGAGAGATGTTGGCAGAGGAGTGGGAAAACCATAGACTGCAAAGGAAAAGGGTGAGAAACTGGCAGAGTAGAAGAGGAACCAGAGACTGCCAAGGAAAAAGGTAAGAGACTGGCAGAGGGGAGGGGAACCCGAAACTGACAGGGAAAAAAAGTGAGAGACTGGCAGAGGAGAGGAGCACCAGAGACTAACAGGGAAAACAGTGAGAGACTGGCACAAAAGAACAGGAATCAGAAACTGCAAAGAAAAAAAGGTTAGATACTGGCAGAGGAGAGGGGAACCAGAGACTGACAGGGAAAAAGGTGAGAGACTGGCAGGGGAGAGGAGAACCAGAGACTGCTAAGGAACAAGGTGAGTGACTGGCAGGTAAGAGGAGAACCAAAGACTGACAGGTAAAATGGAGAGAGGAGAGGGGAACCAGTGACTGTCAAGGAAAAAGGTGAGAGACTGGCAGAGGAGAGGGGAACCAGTGACTGCCAAGGAAAAAGGTGAGAGACTGGCAAAGGAGAGGAGAAACCAGAGACTGCCAGGGAAAAAGGTGAGAGACTGCCAAAGGAGAGGGGAGTCAGAGACTGACAGAGATAACGGTGAGAGACAGGCAGAGGAGAGGAAACCAAAGACTCAAAGGGAAAAATGTGAAGGACTGGAAGAGGAGAAAACAGAGACCAGAGACTGGCAGAGAAAAGGAGAACCAGAAAATGACAGGGAAAACAGTGAGAGACTGGCAGAGGAGAGGGGAACAATAGACTGCCAGGGAAAAAGGTGAGAGACTGGCAGAGGAGAGGGTAAAACACAGACTGCTACAAGTCACTGTACAGAGAATACGAAGCTAGTGAGTTTGTGCTACTGCTTTCTAATACTACAGACGTTTTTCTTTTCTTTTTTTCTGACAAACAAGTTGCACAAGGTCCTGCTTTTCTTGAGACATATTTATCTTGGCAGCAACTTTTAGACAAGTTGTCTGAGGACACTGAGGGACAGTGAGTATATTTCCTTTATGTAAAGAAATATGCTAAATAACCAACTCACTGGCATTTTAACTTACTAGCCTATCAGACATGATAAATTACCTGGTGCTGAAATATTAAATAAAATATAAATATTTAGTACTTGATGTAGATAGGACTAGTTTATATATTCACATAATTTATTTCCTGAGTTAGCTGAATCCACTTCATTTGGGCGTTTATTAAAGGGACACAAAACACATTTTTGTTTTTTAATTTCATGAATCAGATACAACATAAAATTTTAAACAGCTTTCCAATGTACAAACCTTAATTAAAAAAATACTATATTGCTTAAAAATGTCAACCATCATCTACGCCTTCAGTAAGTCATAATATTTTTGCTGGTGTTGTGTGTGTGTGATTTGGAAAAATGGTGCAGATAGACATGCTTGACACAGGGTTGCCACAAACATTCAGTTTGTAAAAAGTGCGATATTTGTTGAAACACAATACAACAAGGGATGCCTGTATACGAATGTTTCATATGGACCCTGCTACTTTTCTCTCCCCTACACAGATATGGTTTTTTTAGTCTGTTTGAGTGCTATACTTCAAGTACTGTATTTATCCAGTTTTAAAGCAGTGAATACAAAATGATAAAAAGATTATTACACAGCTTGCTGAGCCTGGAATACTAAAGCATGCTCAGATGGTCAAGGCCACCACTTCCTCTCTAGAGCATTTGAGTAATTAAAGAATAGACCTAAAAAAGTCAGAGAGAGACCCTATCGTGCATTGAGTTTGTGAACACTCAGAACTTATTCACTTGAGGCAGGCGGTGTTTCCAAATGTGGAATGAAGCGGAAAGTGTTAGCTGACTGCAGGACAAATGTTGTAAATAAAGCCTTTATTCTAGATAAACATTTTTTTTCCACTAAAGGAGTAAGAACCTCTCATAATATTGCAGTGTGCATTGGTGGCCTGGTGTATTTTGAATCATATTACTTGTATGATATATTTCACTGCATTTACCTCTATTTCAAATGTCAGATGTTTGCATATTCAATTGAGGAAGTGTGCCATATTAACTTCCTGCTGTGTTACAAAGGTATAGCCTGCCAGGTAGATCATACTCGCAGTATCAAAGGTTCCCTGTGTAAGGCTAAACACCTAATTAATAGGATTTCGTCTAGCAGGTTCACTCAATGATGACTCTATTAGGGGCTCTCAGATCTACCATTCTGTTTTCAGGCCAACTCCATAATTGAAAACATATTTTCTTCTTCTGGGCTGCAGCTGGTTTGGTTCTGCTCAAGCAGAAAAGGATATAACCTTGCATAACATAGGAAATGAACGGTTGAGAGAGAAGCCAAATTCAATTTCAGTCAGATATTTCGAGGATAAGTCCATGATCTATGGAAGCAGGGGAATGAAAAGTGTATGTGTGTGTGGAAAGGAGCGTATTCAGCAGTCTATTAATCACGGCTGGCCTGGACTCTGCTTTGTGTGCACACATTTGTAGTGATTCTTCTACAGAATCTGGAGAGGTGCCAGATTTTATGTTAACCTCTTAAAGATCATCTGCTACTTGTACTGAATAGATGTTATGTTGTGGTAGGAAATATATTTGGTTGATGCTGCCAGACCCTTGAAAAAAGCCATTCACAGCCATTACACATATCCATAATAAACTTAAACTTAAAAATCTGGAGCTTAGTGGAGGATGTTAGGAGAAACTAGAGTTTATAATAAACATTTTACTTTGTGTTCTATAGAATTACTCTGATCATGTAAATAGGACATTTAATTTCATGCATCTGACATGAAGAGGATAATGCTGAACAGATCTAAGGATGTCTAACTAGGGCATAATGAATGGTCGGAGATGTACAACAACACACTGCATTGAAGGAGCAAGGGATTTTGAATTTGTAGAATTTTGCTTCAAAGCCGCAGGGTGACTTAAGGACAGGGAAAGTATGATCACTGAGGTGGTGTTGGCTGCTGTAGTTTCAAAGTGTCCATATGCAATTAGTAATTATGTATCCAGTCTTGTGTGCTTGCACCATGTGATTTTATGTGTGCACTTCAGTATATGACAAAGGGGGCGGAAAATGCCAAATCATTATCATCCTGGTCAAAAAGAATAGCAGAAACATAAGCTGTAAATGGCCGGTACCTCAAAGGAGCTAAATAACAACAGTCCCCAGTACCCATTGCTCTTTTGGCATCCCCCGTAGTGACATGTGTTTCTAGATGTATAATAAAAAAGCAAACAACTCTATATAATGGTCATGCTGGGGAGCATATTTAGGTTCAAATGAGATCTAATTATCTTGAACAGGGTTGACCTGGGTAATCTTGGCTCACCCAAGTAGCACTAAGCAAGAGAGTCTGGCCTTTTTTATAAGGATTGGACAAAAAAAATGCAAAGCCTGGAACCTCACCTTTTCAAGAGGGTATACGACTCCTCCCATTACCTACCTTTTTATTGTCCTTTTGACAAGATGAATAGAAACCTTTATCCTCCAGGCTCAGTTTCTTTTGCAGTCTTTCACTTTGTCATTCTAGCTTTTGTCAAACAATCTCACTCATTTTCACTATAGTCAGCAGACTTTAGTATAACACTTTATGGGCTGGTTGGTTTGTTTTATGTAGGCTGGACATTTTGGTTTTACAGTGAGGTTGTCTTGTGGAACAATTAAACTGCCAGATTAGGCCTGTTCCAGTGCAGACACATGCTTGATTTTGATGCCCTAAACCTATAGGGTAACTACAGAGCCTCATGTTTGATGTTGGTTCAAATTAATTTTATGTATTTTTGATTGCAATGTATTGGGGCATTATTGGTGATTATTTACATAATACAGGTACCTACAGGCAATTTTACTCGATGGAAAGGTAGTTAGCATCTTACATTGCAGAAATAAGCAATGTCTTATGTCATTTTTTACAATGTATTTCAATGGGACTATTATTTAGTTGTAGTTGTTATGGTAACACTACAAGCAGTTTCCAACTAACACAGAGTACAGGTGGCCCTTGTTTTACAACGGTTCAATTTACACCGTTTCAGAATAACAACCTTTTTTTCCAGTCATGTGACTGCTATTGAAAAGCATTGAGAAGCAGTGCATTTATTAAAATAGCCAGTAGGTGGAGCTGTCCGCTTGTGTTGCAGCAAAGCCAAGCAAGCTGAAATTAATCAGTTTAACCAGACCTGATCTATTGAGCAGATTTCAAAGGAACAAGATCTTCCTGTCTATAAATCAGTCCATATTGGAATGCATAGAAGGAACTGTTTGCAAAAAATGCAAGTGAAGTCTGTGTTGTGTGATTATTTTATTAGGTTTATAATGCTGTTTAGCAATTTTTTTTGTTCATTTAACTTAGTTTAATTATATATTCTGTGTTGTGTGATTATTTTACTAGGTGTATAATGCTGTTTAGCATTTAAAGTCTCCATATCAAAGCTTTAAAAATAATGTATTAGATGTTACTTATGACAATTTTGAGAGGGGCCTGGAACCTATCTCCCTCACTTCCCATTGACTTACATTATAAACTGGGTTTCAATTTACAACGGTTTCGATTTACAACCATTCCTTCTGGAACCTAACCCCGGGCTACCTGTATTAAAAAAGTAAATACATATCAGTTGCTCCTATCAACTTTTAATACCAACAGCAAACCAAGACATTTGTCCTGAATATTTCTCGAGTGGGGTGCCACATATTATACCTTAATCCAGTGAAAAGGAAGAAAAAGCACACACAGATACATTATATTTCAATTAAGTGAAAGAAGGAAAAGAAGGTGTTTCGCCTGTAGCTTTCTCAAAATACTACAAGGACTATCTGCTATTTAAAATAGCAGCTCAGTTTGGTTCCCTTTTACGCTCTGTTAGATGGAACTGCTGCTCTCTAGACCAGCACTTCCAAATAGCCTTCCCTGTATAAGACCAGCTCAGTTGTAAAATGGTAAACTCCCTAAAAAATACAAAATAAAAGAAATGCTAATGAGACGTATTAAAGGGACAGTAAACAACTTGAGATTTTTATATAAAATGTTTAGTTATGTGTAATCAAATACAATGCATACAAAGAGAGAAGCGCTCTACCAGGAACGAACAACAGCTCAGTGGCTTGTTCTATGGCGATTTACCACCCGGAAGCAGCCTCTTTTAGACCAGTGTGCTTTTCACAGAAGAAAACTTTCCTGAAGTATATCAGTCTGATCCCGCCAAGTAAGGTCAGTCCAGCCCCGAAATACCAGACAATTCTCCTCTGAACAAGGAACATGACAACCCCAGACGATCGTTTCGGCCTCCTATGGGCCTCGTCAGTGAGGTGCAGCCACATTCCTCTAAGCACACTGGGCAAGGAGTCCACGTCTGGTTTCCCCCATCACCCATAGGGAGACTTCCCCAGGGTCATAATAATTTGCATACAAAGAGAGAAGCGCTCTACCAGGAACGAACAACAGCTCAGTGGCTTGTTCTATGGCGATGTTCCTTGTTCAGAGGAGAATTGCCTGGTATTTCGTGGGCTGGACTGACCTTACTTGGCAGGATCAGACTGATATACTTCAGGAAAGTTTTCTTCTGTGAAAAGCACACTGGTCTAAAAGAGGCTGTTTCCGGGTGGTAAATCGCCATAGAACAAGCCACTGAGCTGTTGTTCGTTCCTGGTAGAGCGCTTCTCTCTTTGTATGCAAATTATTATGACCCTGGGGAAGTCTCACTATGGGTGATGGGAGAAACCAGACGTGGACTCCTTGCCCAGTGTGCTTAGAGGAATGTGGCTGCACCTCACTGACGAGGCCCATAGGAGGCCGAAACGATCGTCTGGGGTTGTCATGTTCCTTGTTCAGAGGAGAATTGCCTGGTATTTCGGGGCTGGACTGACCTTACTTGGCAGGATCAGACTGATATACTTCAGGAAAGTTTTCTTCTGTGAAAAGCACACTGGTCTAAAAGAGGCTGCTTCCGGGTGGTAAATCGCCATAGAACAAGCCACAGAGCTGTTGTTCGTTCCTGGTAGAGCGCTTCTCTCTTTGTATGCAAATTATTATGACCCTGGGGAAGTCTCCCTATGGGTGATGGGGGAAACCAGACGTGGACTCCTTGCCCAGTGTGCTTAGAGGAATGTGGCTGCACCTCACTGACGAGGCCCATAGGAGGCCGAAACGATCGTCTGGGGTTGTCATGTTCCTTGTTCAGAGGAGAATTGCCTGGTATTTCGGGGCTGGACTGACCTTACTTGGCAGGATCAGACTGATATACTTCAGGAAAGTTTTCTTCTGTGAAAAGCACACTGGTCTAAAAGAGGCTGCTTCCGGGTGGTAAATCGCCATAGAACAAGCCACTGAGCTGTTGTTCGTTCCTGGTAGAGCGCTTCTCTCTTTGTATGCTAATCAAATACATTAAAAACTTTTATTTACTTTGCCCCTCTTTCAAGCAATTTAGTTCTGAAGATTGAGCAATTTCTAATTTTCCCTTATTAGTTTTATCAGATAACCACTGCAAAGCAATTCTTTTTATACATTCTTTATGACAGTGACTAGCCTTGATGCTTGTGGACTGAAACCTAGATTGACTCCTCCAAATAAGGCAAATAGTGGCTGGAGTTTGGCTATTAAAAACTAATTGCAGTAAAATGAATGACTTGGCTAATATGTTATTCGGTATCATAATATGTGCCTGTTCAGATCTTGGGGAAAAGGATTTCTCTCAAAACAAAGCTGGTTTCTTTTTAAGATAATTTGAAGTAAAAAAAATGTTAATTTGTTTTTAAAACATTTAGACTTGTCTTGTACTGTAATCACAAGATGTGTACTGTCCCTTTAATAGACACTCATGTTTATACCAATTAAAGGGGCACTAAAGGGGGGGCGGAGCCAGCTACAGAAGGAGCAGGACGTACATCTCATGGGCTCCTGAAAAACATTTTAATTTGGAGATATAAATCACAAATTTTGGCAAAGGATCTGACCTTATTCTACACCTGGGTAGAGCTAGACATATAAAAACCTGTGTGATGAGACTTTTAATATTTATTTCGACATATATTTGGACTTCAACTACTTGCAGTGCCCACGAGGTAGCCGAGATTGCTGGCCTTTCAGCCGCCACTTAATACAGAGTGAGTTCTGACCTATACATCTAACTATGGAGATATTCTACCAGCAAGTTGTGGTGCTTCTTAATGACTTCGCAGAGAGAATGCACAATAGCCTAGACAGCCTGCTCCCTATCTGCAGCACTGAGAACACTGGGGAAACTGATGTGTCGGGAACAATGGCGCATACCACGGGCCCTGCAGTAAACACGGACACTACCGCTATTGCTGGCAGAATACAGGAGGCTACAGAGGAGAGCGAGAATATGCTGGAGCAGCCACATATAGCACCTATCCATGCGAGTGTAAAGCATGCAGTGATAACTAAGCTTAACCCCCTTTGTGCTCGTGCAGCGGAAGCAAATAGCGCAGGATCTAGCCATGCTAGCTTGGTCCGGTATGGCCCTAGACCCAGAATCAGAGATAACTCTCACCTCTCTCACGCTGAACGAGTGAAGAGTATACGCTCCACCAAGTTGCTAACCGCTCAGATTTTGCAACATATCAACACCCAAAAATTCTGGGGCAGCTTCATCTATCAAGCGCGGTGGATACAGAGGCATTGTAGAACAGACTTGTATGCCCTTTTCATCGTTAAGAGGGGCATTGGGTAGGTTTCCAGGACCTTTTGCTAGATTACAGCTCCACTTCGCCTGCTTAGTGTACCCTGGATGGAACGAGTTGAAGGTCGGAGCAAGCGGGTAATACCTACGCTGCCTAATTGACTTCTTAGCCCCTTGCTGGTCTCTAAATTTAGTCACACGCTTTCACATACAAACTATCCTACTGCCTGGTCGCACAACCAACTTCAGTCAGTGTGCCGCAGGACATTCAAACCTGGCGAGTAGGTGTAGGTTGATTCCGGTCAGTCGGTGCAATCTTACACAGCTGCTGCATTGCCATCTCTCATTGTAAATCAGCTCCTATTAGTTATATTCCATCGTTTTTTGCAGCTTGACTATATTTGGTGCTGGACGCTACGCTCTTTTGGTATACCCCAGCTAAATGTTCCTTTATGTTTATTACCTATGTGTGCATTCAATTGCAGGAGGGTGAACTCTGCACAAAATAGTACTGACCTAAGTCCTAATGACGGCTATTAGCCTGATGTGTGACTCTCCAAAAACTTCCCCTGGATTCCCACCACGCATCTGTCCAGCCTGTCATTAGATACAGCCTACAAATTGAGAGGTTTTAACAGTTATTGTGGAATCACCGCATAAGCAGCATACTTGTGTCATAGACATGGGCATATTCAAGTTCACTTGCTATTGACATACTTTCTTTCGCAGTCTGTTTAGATATTATAAACAGCATGGTATTCAGCAGACTTTGTTTTAATATATGTTAATTAGTCTGTTTTGTAAGATGACAGCAATGTCTGTACGCCTTATCATAATGTATTTACAAGCTTTTTATTGTCTACACCTACTGAGAAAAAGCATCTAAATATCTCATTACATATTTCCCCATGTTTGTGGGCTTCCATATTACTTGAATGGGTGTGATGCAGAGATGAGGTCTGTGAGCCTGACATCTCGCTGCCAGCGGCCGGGGCAGCGTGATGCCTATATTTAACACATTTATAGCTCCATAGCATAGTTCCGGATACAGTCCTGCACCACAATGCATATCAACGTACATAAGCAATGCCCTAACTTGCTGCTATATACTCAACCTTCAGATTTTCTCCTGGTATCCTATCTACAATTGCTGTAAAACAATAGTAAACTCTTGTGAATTCTGTATTGCTTATGTAGGAATGTAGCACAGGAGTGCTGTAACTATACTACTGACTAATATCTATCCTATGTAGCGGGTGTTTATTTACACATGAGTAATGTTCTAATTGTTCACTCTGTGCTAAAGTTATAGATTTGATCTAGATTGCCTATCTGCAATTGTTTTGTATCCATGATATACTCTTGCACTGTCAATATTACTTTTATTTGCATATATAAACAGGTGAGCTGTAGCCGTTCTGCTAACTAATACCTATCCTATGCTATAACCTCAGTCTTTTCAGGATGCCCTTTTCTCTAGCGCAGACTGGACCTATACCTATAATTAGCTCCTTATTCATTATATTCAGCACACCATCTCCCCCTCCCAC